>NC_139732.1:9064322-9204322 GCF_964211835.1 Anser anser
TGAAGAGAGATCTGAAGATTATATCTAACACCAGGGATGGCTTATTAATCTTACTTCTTGAAGAATTCGTGAGTAAATCATTCTCCTTTATTAATGATATTTCACTTTGCTCCGTGAGACATCTTTTATACATCCAGAAGGGCAATTATCTGTTTAGACCAGGAAACAATATTAGTTACAGACGGTGCTTGAATGTTTGATCTAAGTCACTTAAATATAAGAGGAAAAAAAGAATGAAGCACACTCCAAAGACCTACCCCAAACAGAACTGCGTTTACAGGAGGGCTTTTTTGGATTCCCCTCTATCTGGAAATGACAAATTATGTGTGTTTTCAAGTATCAATTAATACCTAAACGATGATATAACAACTCCAGGAAAATTACATTACTTTTATGTCTTCTGGGTCTGAAGGAATTCTATTATATGTGAGGTGGTTAAACATGTCTGAAATGGTTTATTAATATAAAAGTCTTTCAAAGGGAGATCTTAAATTCTTGATCACAATGAGATATTGAAGATGGAGAAAGGAGAGTCTATAATTAAAAAAAAAAAGTCTTTTCTAGGTTCACAACTCTTTTTTTCTGTCTATCATCTGCTATCCACCAAAAGATTGGAGGATTTAAGGAGGTAACCAGACACCTGCTTAACAGTATTATGGCAAGAAGTATAACAAAAATTTACATAGATCTAAATGGAAATCCATAAATCATTCCCAAAAGAGTTTCATTAACTAGCTTTAAAGACCTTGAATAAGGAAATTATGAACTTGAATTATTACAGAAATTGCATTAGATAATATTGGTTCATCACAGAAGTAATTTGCAGATTCACGATACTTTGAAAAATAAGTATTTTACCATAGATTTCAAAATATTGCTAAGCTGAGTTATAGTTATTCCTTAGACGAATAAACCAGGAAAAGCGCAGCAGTTACTGGACAAGTCAGTCACTAATGAAAGGCAGCAGGACCCAGTGAATAGGACATGGAGGGACCCAGGACAGAGGCAATATTTCTACCTTATTTTTCAAGTGCAGATTAAGGTGAAAGTTAATTATCTTCCACAGGGACACATTTGCATGTGTGGGCATTTCACAGAGCTACTGCAGTCGCTGCGAGCTGGTCTCTGACATGCAGACACCTGGCTCGCCAGGCGTTTGTGAGATTTGTGCTCTCACCGAACCCCTCCGTGTGCCACTGGTGCACAGGGACGGACTGAGTTAGAGCGGCTTAATTGGGTGGCATAGGTGTGCTGCTGCCACCAGAGACCCCCTTTCAGCTCCCTGACGCTAAATGGCATTTACAGGAAAGGAATCAGAGTTCTGCCTTGCAGAGAAACCACAGGTGAACATGTACTGTGGGATCTATTTGATTCTTGGAAACGTGAAACCGCTGCCAGAGTGTGCTCAGTATTTGATCATTAATAGCTTCTTTATATATATATATATTTAAATTAAATATATTAATTTATCACAACCGTTAATTCTGGTAGAGGACAATTAGAACAATAAAGATTCT
Source organism: Anser anser (assembly GCF_964211835.1). Taxonomy (NCBI): domain Eukaryota; kingdom Metazoa; phylum Chordata; class Aves; order Anseriformes; family Anatidae; genus Anser; species Anser anser. The sequence goes on from NC_139732.1 coordinate 9,065,840, forward strand.
ATGTTAAGAGGAGGAAAAAAGCATTCAGGAATAAAATGGTACCATTTACAGAATGAACCAGCTCTGGTAATATGACAGTTTTCTGATAGTAACAGGCTGCCTGACAGTGCGCCCATTTTTACGATTAAAAATGCTTTCGCCTGGAATCTGAAGTTGTTTTAAGATTTTAGTTCTAAGAGGCTCGTTGAAAAAGAAGAGAAACCATAAAGTAAACAAAACTGAGCCAAAAAAATGGCTCAGATTTTCAGTTGTGTATGCTGTAGAGATTTCAAATTTCCATTTGGTTGGTACTTTTTTTTTCTATTTGAAAAATTCTTATGTAGCAGAGATTAATTTTGGGGGTTACCCTTGATGTAGCAAAAATTTGGGGGTTTTCAACCGCCCAAAACAGTGAGCGTCCAGTCATATTTCAAAGCTGAAAAGATGCAAGTCAAAATATGAGTGCATTTTGCATCGGAGCCTTGGTCTGACAGCAGCATATTTTCAGCAACCAGCTTCAGGCCACGTGCACGTTAGTTGTGTTTAGAATACATTTCAAAGTCACACAAAACCCCTTTTTCCCCCACAGCCTCACATCACAGCACCAGGCTCAGGATCTACCCATTACCCGGGAAAGCAAAGATCCGAACCCAAATTTCTAAAACACAAAAATCTCTGCAGGATTTATAACATTGCTCTGGATATTTACTGCCAGTAGTTTTAAAGAATAAAGGTAAAAAGTGGAGCAGTGAATTTGAAAATAGCATTGTATATTTTGTTTGGAACTATCTCCAGTCTCACGGAAGCTTCAGTGACTAGAAAGCAGGGTCTCAAAGTGATTTGAAAAAGAATAAATGTTATTAATATTGATTCTTCTCTTCTCTGAGAATTCCCTGCAGTCCTGCTCGGGGAACCAAGGTAGTGAACAGCAGCAAAAATCCAGCTTTTCCGGCTGGTGCCTGGATAATTTTCAGAGAAGCAAGCAAATACGTGATCCCTTTAGGGACGACCATACACCCCATGTGCTGCATGAACCCACGTCTCATCCTGCTAATCTGGAACATTAGGAGATCTGTTCAGATTTGCAAGCCTGACCTGCTTCCAAGAAGAGCATTATTCAAATAAGTTACACCAAAATAATCAGCAGTTAGAAATGAACATCAGTAGATAGTGACTCTATCAGCATTTTTCTCTTGCTGGATTTTTTTTTCCTTAAGTAATTAAAAAGTGTCTCTGGAAGAGCAGTATGTACAGTATGTCATAAAGTCTCTCTGAACTACCTATATTTACCCCTGAAAGTGAATTCTTTATAAGACCTAGGATATCAAAGAAACGAGGGATCAAAGTAGTTTTAATAAGCAACCCAGTGTTTGTAGAACCTGCACTTTCATGTATCATGTTTTGTTCGAGTTCTTAATTTCGGTTCCTCACCACAGAAGGCACTTAAGATAACTATCTATAACCATATTGTCATGTTGAATCCTTTGATTATTTAACATGTACACCTTAGTGAAACAAAAATGCCTTTTTTCCCCATAATATTGGGACTTCATTGTATTTTCTCACATGAAACATAGATTTGATTTGTTTGATAGTTAGAACATATAGTAGCATCCTTTTCCTTTAGTATTTCTACTTATATATTGATAGTTTAACACAGTACAATTGTATCTACTCCCATATACTGATGCAATCGCCAACACCTGGATCTTCCCCCCCCCCTTTCTTTTTATATAATTTCAGAATAAACACATAACAAAAGGTGGTAAAATCTACAGAAAAATAAAGTTAACTGGGCCTTGAAACAGAAACCAGAGGTTCCCCAGTGAACACCAGCATGCTCTTTAACATAGTAAAATCAATCTGCTCACCCTCCTCTTTTTTGAAATCAGAGCTCTGCTATGTTTACAAATTGTTTTGTGGTGAAAAAAAATCTTAAAAAAAAAAATGAAATTCCCATATATATTTGATCTATAGTCATAATAAAATTGTCAGTAAAGAATGAGAATTATTGCACCCTGGGTTAAAAGCACTGACTGAAAGACGAAGGAATATAAGACCAGACTGTACACAAAAAGCAATAATGACAAATGGATCTGGTAGCTATTTCAACCACACATCTGGATATAAAACTTTTTATTTTGCTCTGAAAATTACTGTACTGTCAGTTTGGAATCTGAATGAACAATGAGTTAGAAACCTTAACAGAAGCATACTGAAATATAAGCAAAGGAGACGGGTCTCTCTCTGTTTTTTTAACGTGGTCAGGAAGTAGAAGATTGCTATGCTATCTCACTACGTCTCGAGACTTCGTAGCCAGAAATATCTGAAATGCACATGGTACTGCTTTTGTGGTTCACTTTGAAAAATCAAGAGTACAAAGCCCTACACAGGAAAATCGAGTTTTTACAGCACATTGAAGGACAACTGTAGCATATCACATCCCAAATGAAACAGAAAAGGCAGCACCTAAATTTGCTGTATTCGTAGTTTGTGTCTACTTCTGTTTACGTTAAGTACTCCTCTTTATGTAAGTTAGAAGCAAAGAATTACTGGATGGTGAAATAGTCTATTTGACCAAGAAAACCTCCAAATCCATGTACATTCACGAGCTGAAACTTTTTCATATTATGTTATATCTTTCTCAGCAAATTTCATAGAGTAAACCACATTTTTTAAGACATTATATATACAGACACTTTGCCTCTCGTTTGGGACTCATATCGCTGCCATGTGGCAACCATGGCAATCATTTACTGAAAAAAGCAACGCTGCTTGCTGTAGTTTCAGATGTGTATATGTGATTTTGCAGAATGAAACAAGGAAAAACACTATCACATGTTTAGCCGTATCTACCTGAAGAATTCTGCCAAGTCTTTGTAAGACTTCCAGTGTGATCCACAAACACAAATACAGGAGACTGCTCTATATAAGAAGGACGCATACAAGACTAATTCCAACCCTGATGGGAAGTACAAACATGTACAAACAGATGATAATTTAAAGGATTCCTTCCAGCAGTCTCACAAATAAGCTAAGGAGGGTACCTCCGTAGCTTTCGCCAGCATGCACCCTGTGATCTCATTCTGCTAAGAGCTCTGGAATGGCTTTCTCGATATTTCAGACACAACTGCCTTTCTTAGGCCTTTTTTGAAAAAGAGACCCTCCTCCCCAGCACACGACATGCAAGGCAGTACTAATGGTCAGATATCTCAAGGAACCACAGTTAAAAGAAATAAAAACAATGCCTGGAGTCAGAGAAAATTACCGTGCCATCTCACGCTTGGCTTGTAACAGCAGCAGTGCCTATAGTCCTGCAAGTCTCTCATCACGCCTACACCTCACCTGACTCAGATCCCAAACTCTGGATCTTCAAACACATGAGATGATGGAGCCCAGTGGAGCTTTACTGGCGACACGCAGTGCTGGCCCTCACTGGGGTGACACGAGGACAGCATGGCACGAGGACAGCCCCATCCTGCCCTGCCATAAGCCATGCCACAGGAGCGCAGTGCAGCCAAGCCTCCAGCCATGGCTCCCTCTTGGTCTGGGGTGTGATGTGGGACTGAGGGTGATGGACTGGAGGGGGGAACTGAGCAAAACTCCTCCCGTGGCTTCCAAGTGCGTAAAACTTGAGGGGAAAGTTCTGAACTAGGATTTTAATGCCCCGAGCATCCAGGCAGGAGAGTTCCCTGGGCTTCTTATCTTCTAGACCAGACCTAAATCAGGCTGTCATGTAATCAATGGGCTATGATAGGCTGATTATCATGTAGGATAAGTGATATCTATTAGAAAAAATTGATCCTGACATAACTCAGAAAAGGCAGCAGCTTAAAGCTAGGGGCCATAGGCCCCGGACCGGCCTTTGTACATATTTAATGGCTGTCATTTTCCTGGAGGTGCCTGAAAACAGCAAAACTCTCAGGGTAAATCTATATTGATTGAATAATCCTTGTCATCTGTTAGGACTAACAAAGCTGTCACAGTACAGCCACGAGCAAACAGATTTTATTTGATAACTTTCTTTGGGTTCTGCCACAGAAGCCTGAGCGCTGGAGTTTCAAGGGAGCCCCTCTGCGCCTGGCCTGCTCTCACGCAGGTGATCCCCCAGCGGAGGCCCCTGTTTTCGGTGGCTGATTAACTGCCATGTACTTAATTAAACCCGCAGCATCAGAATTACAGTTTATGAAGGAATCAGAAGCTGGCTGCGAGTGAAGCCCCGATTCTGCAGGGCTTGTGCTATATTAGGAGCCGAGCCTGAGTGATTATGGCTGGGAGCTTGATAAAGATTGCAGGGGTGGGTGTGCTGGAGGCTGTCCCTGGTGACAGCATCTCCCTTTATGAATACAGAAAAATTCATCAAACAGAAATCATTAAGTGGAGCAGATGGGGTTTTCTGTGTGGCTGCGGCACGAAGCCTGGAGATGATGAGCGCTGCACGAGGCGGGCCGGCAGATCAAAACGACAGCCCTGCAAGGCGGACAGCGCGAGGCCGCGCTAGTGTCCCCCCCGCGCACGTGCCCATCAGAAATGGTGCTGCCACTGCCATGCTGTCTTTGCCTAGGGAACCCCCCTAAAATGCCTGGAAAAATCAACGTTGGGAAGAAGGAAAACCCTCAGCCTCCTTAATTCCCTCATTCCATGCTCTAACGACAGTTAATACAACACGGCAATTGTTTTTATTTCCATTCAACCTGTTTAAATAGGTCAAACTTTCCTTCTGTTTCCGTATTTTAGAGCTGGAGGTGAGCTTGTTCTGCCGAGATTCAGGTAGCAGCACCTCGGCACAGCACTGTGCACGGAGAGATTGCAGCTGCGCGTGGTTAAGGGCAGCTAGTATCCACCCCTTCTTCAAACACAAGCACAAACCCCAGGTACCCCAGCATCCCCAGGCAGGGGCACGAGGGATGCGCATCACACACGGGCCTCATCCTGCCACCAGAGCTAACTTCCACCCACAGATTTCAGAAACACCTTCTTCTATTTCAGAAAACAATTCTGCCTTCTAAGCCTGCAGGTAGCTCCTCAGTGCAACAGAGCATTTATTCACCCTAAGTACAGTTGCATTATCTGCTTTTTTCCCTGTTGTTTAAGGGTCTGTCTTTCCACCCTCAGAGTAAATGGTAAGAAAATGATTTCCCTGGCAGATTTGGAGTGCCAGGATGACAACAGGTGAAGGTAATTTTTTGTTTCAGGGAGAGAGTGAAATGTTGATTATTTTAACCTTACCTGCAAGTAGCAGATGTTTCAGTTTTGCTTCATCTTCACCTACCAGAGCTATTTTAAATTCAAAAGGCTAGTAATTTTATTCTATATTTCATTTTTATAGGCAGCCATAAAATCTATCAGTCTTAATGATCCTATTAATTGTCCTTGATTTCCAGCACCATTTTCACTGATTTCTTTTCAGGAGTATACAGACCGTCTTTCAATGCAATCATTTTACAAACAGCATTTACAGAGATGTGACCCATCACTGAAATACCAGGACTGGGGAGTCTGGGAGGTTTGCTTGACAATTATCAGCACGCTCAGAAAGCAAAAGAAATGCAAAGTGAAAATCAGGGTTAAAAGCTTAAGCAAATACAAAGTAAAAAGCCCCATAGAAATTTGCCCCTAGAAACAGGCTCTGTAGCTCCTGCATACTCCTCAACAGCACTAGCATTTTTAAACAAGCGAAACCCATCAAGAAGGGCTCTGATATATTTTATTTAATTATTAAAGAATTCCCTCATCTGAGAGGGCAGCAGCTCGAAACAGAGCATTCTCTGCTGTTGAAACCTATGACAGTGCCTCAGCTGGGCTTTTCCACAGGTTGAGCTACAAACCAACAACGTAAGACTTCAGGAGAGCCAGCAAGGAGCTCATGATGCCATCGCTTCCTCCTTTACCATATAAAATGCATCTCTCACGTACAGATTAACTGATCTCAGCTTAGTCCAACTCAGGACTAACTCCTCTGATCTCAGTGGAATTACTACAAGTGATGCAGGAATCCTGCTGCCACTGTGCCCATGTCCCTGTACGTCAGCATCCCATATTGACCAACCTCCTGCTTGGGTCCCTGCTTTGACAGCTCCGCATATACCCCAGAGCACATAGTCTTCACTTGCAATTTATTAGGATTCTACAGATTAATTATCAGGAAAAAAAATAAACCCTCTCTTAGTGCTTGACGCACACTAGGGGTAACAGGCAGCACCGATCCATGTTTTGACACAGCCCATTTACTTGAAGCCTTTCATGGGGAGATTTTCCGACAACCGAAGTAGCAGAGCTTGGTTCTCTCCTAAGGAAAAAAAAAGAAGTTTGACATGCTTGGGCATTAACTCTGTGTGGATCTCATTTGAACCACCTTTAGATCAAAGCACAGGTTTTTCCTGGTTATGCTTAAAGAAAAAAAAAAACAACCTTACTTTCTGGTTTCAAAAGAAAAAGATCTGCTGACTTAGACATCAATAGCTAGCTTAAAACTCAGTGAATAGCACTATTAACTTTTATTTTTTATTTTTTATTGGGCCACTTGTTCCACTCCCACATCCAAACACTTGGAGCTCTTTGTAAGCAGCCAGCACAGAGGAAACGCAGCAAACCCCTACACGTCTCAGAAACGCAATCTCATTAAGACATTGCTGCTGTACAAAATGACTTCACGTGCTCTCGTTCATTCAGTTAGATCACCATGCCAAATTTTTCAGATTCTCAACTGGAAAAAGGGAATGGTCCTACCACAGTAAATGCTGCCTCTCCCCGTCTTCGTTTCTCTGGTCTACTGATGGAGTGTTAATGCAACATGCCTGCCAGGAGGATTAAGCCTAGATTGCATACAATCTGTTTTACGATACTAACGTGAGATACAGAGCGATAGGGAAAAGAAAACAACAATTATCTGACACATCAGTTTTTGTAACGCAGAGAATTGTTTACATTCCTCTTAAATTAAAAAAAAAATCAGGAAAATATTTTATTATTATTATTATTTTTTAACTAATGCAGCCCCAATCTCTTCCTGAGCTTTCAAAGTATGTATTTTTTTTTGTAAATATGCCAAAGTCAAGGCCTGTACAGCATGTGATCTATAATAAACTTCAAAAGAACACCTTTGACATTTTAGATAACTTGCAAATGATGATGCAGAAAGATCTTTTGCCACTACAAAGAAAGAACAAAAGAACCAACATGAAAGAGAAATCAATAAACATATGGCAATTAATAAAACATTTTCTATGAATACCCTACAAAGAGTTTTACAACAGTATAAAATTCCAACAGTTGTTTCAATGTGGATTTAAAAAGTATCAGCTGTTATATTAAGATATTCTTTTTAAGCAACAAAATGTACGTAAAATAACGGATATGGATTTTGTTGTAAATCCATCAGTTGCTGTGTTATGGATCAACCGGGAATTTTTGTTAAGGTGACCCAACAAATTCTGTAATGAAACCATCCATTTTTCAGAGAATAAAAACAACGGTTGGGATCAGGAGCATTTGTTTGTTGACGTATGGTTCAACTCAGCAAGTTTGGCCAGTTTTAGTTGCTCCAAAAAAATAAAAACAAAAAAGGCACGTCTCAAGATTTTAAAACACTTGCATTGATTTTCTTTGTGAGTAACATTACACTAACCATTAGGATGGACATTACAATATCTTCGTTGTAACCTACAAGCAATAATTTATCATTTTCATAAAGGCAGCTCTACTTGCACATTGTTAACCTGCCTTCTCCCTTTTCAGCAGTGAACAGTTCCCGTTCCATAAATATTGTCAATAAGCCCCGTAAACCCAGGAGACAGCCGATGCTGTCATGAGCTCCCCGTGCTAAGCACCTGACAGCTGGCTCAGCCTCTCCACTCTGGTCCCCACAAAGATACGCCTAACTACTCTGCTTTTCTTTCTGTTCAAATGCTCCAGTTCTACATGACAGTGACGATGTCTAAAGACTTATTTCGAATATCAGTGTTAAAACAAGATATTTTATGTTTTTACCCATTGGAAGGTCCAGTTTGTCTACATTTGTTGGAAAACTCAAAGCCCAAGGAAAACACTTCATTAGTTTGGCCTGCCTTCCTCCTAGAAAGAAGAGAGGGAAACTTGTTTCTGAGCCAAACAGACGATTCATTTCTTTGTCACCTAAGCAAAAACTGGGGCAGGTAGAGCCCAGAGAAATCTGATTTCATTATTTGGTTTTTAATGGGGGTATCTACCAGCACAAGAAAATAAATCCATCAAATGGCAAAGAACGTGCATGCAGGAAATTCACAGTGCCACAAAGGAAAGGCTCTGTGCTCCTGCATAGTCTCTGTGTTGTGTGCGCAGGGATGGGGAAGAGTTAGCATCGTTATGTCTCCTAGTTTAATGGATCTCCCTCGCTGTCCACTATGCAAAGATGACACAACACAAGAAGTCGGTGGCTTGATTTAACACCTTTACTGAGGCTGTTGCAAGGCATGTTTATAGTTTCAAAATGGCACAAAGCAGCTGTTTTGAGAATGAGAGCAGAAGTAAGAAGCCAAAAGGATCCAGGTTAGTGTAGCCCAATTACATCTGATTAAAATTTGTCCAAACCTTGCACGTGGCTGAAAAGAAACGACTGTAACTCTTGCTTTGTGACCTTGTTCTTCTTCTGAATGAGAACTCACAGGTGTAACCTTCCACAAAATAATGCATTTGCCTCCTCTTGGATTTGTCTAGTGAGGCTCAGAGCACATTTTGCTTACCATGACTTTGTTATCTTGCTACTCCTGGCACTGCTGACTGGGGGGAACCCGGCCCAACAGCAACGTGTACAATCAGCCTGAAACTTAGTGCTAAATCCTCATCACAACGACCCAGGCAGGATGAATGGTGGCCCAAAAAACTTCTGGAAAACTGACAAACTAATCATGCATATAATTGCTTCTTGACTTTTGCTCCTGCTGTGGCAGGACTTAATAATAACCCCAAAGGTTAGTGTTGGAACACACACATCATTTAAATGACTCCAGGATGACACACTGCAATAACATTATTAAGTCTTGCAGGCCTGCTCCCTAGTGCTTCCAAAAGACTCAAAAGAAAACGGCTTAAAAGGCGGTAAGAGGAAGCATATGTGTCAGGTTACTTTCACTAATTAGAACTTAGGGCTCGTTGTAACACAGCTACGAACTTGTTTGATAGCTCCTTGAAGGCAGATGATTCAAATAAATGTGAGCCAGTTTCTATAACCACTTTTATGTCAAATTATTTAGCAATTCTCTCAAATAGGAGCCACAAATGGAAAGCATCTTTATTTTGCTTCATTTTGCTAATTAAAGACAAATTGACAATTAAAGACAATGGATTCAAAAAGACTATCCCTCCACACGCTGTTTGAAAGCAGAACTGGCACTTACCACAACTCTGTGAGTTTAGTCCAAAGCCCAGGAGTCAAGGGGAAGTGTCTTTCAACAAGACATGCTTTGGATAAAGCCATATACGAAAATGATTTGAACGGAAAATGCTTCAGACCTCTAGAATGAGTCAGTGCTCGGAAAACCGACCACACTTCTTAACTACAGACCTTAACAAACAGTAATAAACTTGTATCACAAGATGAACTGTTTCATTAGGCTCAGCTGCAAGAGATTATCTGGCAACCACCCTTCTCCTCCCCCCGCCACTGATGGGACTCTTTCAGGTTCATTACTGTATAATATTTCCTATCTAAAAAACTCAAACTTAGACGGTTGGGTGTTGCTAGACACTTTTGCTTTTCATATCAGAAATTCAGTTTTAACAGCTTACCTACAAAAGTGGACTACTTTAATATTATATGTCAAAAAAAATCATGTTTTGGAGAAACCAAAATTACTAATGAATGGTTTGATCCCACAGTTAAATGAGGAAAGAAAGCATATTTAACAAATGTTAAAATAGCTGACACTTTGAAATGAAAATCTGACACCTCCAAGGTAACTTGTTCTCATTTAAGCATAGATCTAAATTAAAAGGAAACATTCAACCGGAGCTGTGCAGCTCATCCAAAAGAAGCAAAAAGCTTTGTTTTGAAGCAACCAAAATGCTTGACCTGACCCCAAGCCCCGTTTTTAATTTTAAAAAGAATCCCTCCGTGACCACGGAGAGCAGCGGAAGCCAGCCCGCTCGCTCCAGAGGCAAGGGCGGCTTCGCTTTGAAGGAAGCAGCGTTAGAGGTGTTAGCAAAGCAGCGTACCTGTGCTTCCCAGGCAGAATACAGATACCTTTGTTTGCCAAAAGAAAATATCGTTTCCAAAGTAGTAAAAACGGGACATCTTTGGCTGCCAGGGAATTACATTATTTTCCTCTTCACTCCTCCTAAATCTTAATTCTCATCTTTCAACTTTACTTACAGCTACCAGATTAAGCTGGAGAATTTATTGTAATTATCTGATTCCCTGCTCTTTGCAGTGACGCAGGCAGCAATGGTGCAGGAGAGCTTTACGAGGATCCATGAGCAACATTTTTGTGGATAAAACAGTCACAGAATACTTGACTTGATTTAGCAACGGAATCTAATCACAGATTATGGCTAAGTTAGCACCCTAAAAACCTTGCATGTATTAACTTGAACAAATTTGGAGTACACTGTGGAGAACGCTGGGTTTGGGGGATTAGAAGAGATCCTGTGTTTTGGGCTCTGTGAGGGCTGTGAGATCTCTGCTGACCTTTTCCATATGATGGCCATGGGCGCAGCTCAAGTGGCCTCCGACCTTCTCAGAATGGACAAAAGCAAGCAGCATTTCCAAAACCCAAGGGGAAAAAACATAGTCTTCACCCAAAAGTTTCTTAATGTATTCATCCAAGCAGTTCTTAGTATTTCAAACGTACTGAAGAGCTCTAATACTATAAAACTTTTTTCCCTTCTAGAAAGTCATCTAGTTGTTAAGAGCAAATTAATTTTCTGTATGAAATTCAGTTAAAGCAAATTATTAAGCATAAAGGGGTCCTTCTTTGCTTTTCAAGGCATGCATTAACTTCTTTTCTGAATTAAACATCAATAAAAAGGCATATCATTAGTGTTTATTCTGAATGGTATTTTTTTTATATAATTTTATCAACTTTCAAGTAAGTCCAAGTTCTAATATGATTTCCATCCCTCTGTCATGTTAATTTCTCCAGTGCAGTCCATCTCAACCATTATATAACAGTATTATAAATAATCTCCCTAATATCCACTTCACAACTCTAATTGATAGTACTCACCAGAGTTCATTATGCAGGTACTTGCTTCTTTTTGAAGGATAAAATGAAACAGTTTAGAACAAGTTTCATCTTTTTTTTTTTTTTCCTTTTTTCTTTTTTTTTTTTTTTAACCAGGTAGTTTCTGCTTCAGCATAGCCAAGGCTTACATTGCTGGCACCTTCCCTGTATGATGCCCCAAAGACACAAAACACCTACTAGCAACATCCAATTAAACCAGGACACAGAAGAAACAACATCAAATATGCTCTTAAAGATGCATATGTGTACTACAGAGACCCGATGTTATAACAAGCCCCCCCCTTTTTTTTAGTAATATACAAAATAACTTCAGTCAAGTTCTTTCCTTTTACTGAAAAAAGCAATAGTGCAAACATCCTTCTGCTGCCTAAATCTTTATACTACGTATTCTATAATCTGTAAGACAGTATTTTAACATACTTTAATACTGAACATAAAGGGTAAAACATAAGCACATAAGCACATATTACTCTTTTGCCTGATTTGCGTGAGCCTGATCTACACATTCTGTATGGATTCTGTTTCTTTGGCAAACCTGAGCAAATAAATTAAAGCAAGGTTGAAACTTTCTGCTGCCATGGCAGGCTCAATGAAAGGCTGGTAAATCCAGCTTATATTTATGCTGCCCCATGTACAGAAACTTCACCAACTTCAGCTGCCAGTAAAGATGTCACTGTCTACCTGAAACATTTAGATGACACTGGAGTAGTATATCCTGTGGTTAATCTTATGTTTTCCATTGTACTGTCCTGCTGTTTAGGAATCTATACTTACGAGAACCGAAGTTTCAAAAAAACAAACAAACTGAAAGCTCGTTTCTAAAGCCTGAACCTACGTATTAGATGCTTAATAAAGTACCTACGTGACGTGTAACTTCCTGGCTGCTGGCAAATGGATACCAGCAAAATACTTGTTTAGCTCTGGCACACCAGAAACAAATTTTCTGGTGCTACATGGATGCCCCAGAACCCTTCAGACAGATGTGCTGTGTCCTGCATTGATAAAATACCTCAGAGAGGTTGCCAGCTCTTTAGTTACAGCTGCTTCAGGCCTCCCTTCATCTCAGTTGCTGAAGTTGCTCATGTTAACTTGCCCCTCTTCTGCAAACCACTGGAGTAGTCTTCTCTCAGCTGGCTACGCTGGCCATTTTATTTGCTTTTATTTACTGTTCTGAATTGGTTTTACCAGGTTGAAGCCTCTAGTCTGCAACTTTGAAGCTATGCTACATTTCACTTTTACCCTGTATTATTGCTGGTTATCTGCATCCCTGCCAACCCTCTCTAGAATTACATTTCATGACTCTTACCGCATCCTCCTGTGTAAAACAATCAGCTCACAGCTGCCTCTGTCACCCTCTGTCTTGGGGAAAAGCACCCGCTAACACCAGAGGACACTGGGTTCAGATGAGCCTCCTCACCCTGCTCCCAGCTGACCGCTGGGAAAAGTTGGGGCAGTACGGAGCTGGGAGGGCAGCAGTGAGGCTCAGAAGCAGCCCTGGCCACAGTGTAAGCACTGATGTTCCTGAAGTGGGGGAAATCAGGAGGCTGGGAAGGCTGACCTGAACCATCCCAGGTATTCCAGACAAAAGGATTGGTCGTGGGTCAGGAATAAGCATGCATTAGGGGACTGAGTCTAAAGGAGGCATGGGAAGGGAGGCTGCACCTTCATGCCCCAACCCAGACTTCCCGTCCTCGGGAGCTGGCGTGGGCTGCTTCTCATCTGCACTCGCAGCTCGTGGCAGCTACACTAGTAAAGCACCTCTGGTCCTTATCAGGCCACACGTTTATGGGAAACTCTTACAGGCCCAGATGCTGGAGCAGCTGCTGCTAGGGAAACTGGGAACACTTGCTTGCACTTCAGTGGAACATGCAAGTTTTCACCCAGTTGGTGGGACCCGAGTGCACACATCCAGTGGAATTACTTATGTCTTCCCTTGAGCTACGCCCTCCTCCCTTTTCTTCTTCCTCGCACTTCCCATTACAAAAATCAAGCTGTTAGTAATATTCAGATGGAAAGATGAGGTACACCAGCTCTGCACTGCAACTAAATGTAGTAACACAAATCAGTCATGGGAAAAGTTCCCAGAAGATTAGATTTGTGTACAGGCTTGGTCTTCAGGAAGCAAGGAATTAAGGAGAGGTGGCTATCTGTAGCTTCAGACAGCATTGGACTCATCAAGCATGATGCTTCTGTCCTTTAGGAAAACATATTGTTCATCACAAAGGTGGCACTACTGTCTATGCATATAAAACCATTCTGAAGAGAGACTGTTAAACAAAGATTGTCATTGAAACCGAGCAAGTCTGCTGGGAAAAAGGCTGTTCTGAGCCATTTATCTCTCCACGAATATGGAATGGATCAGATTCTGGAGTCACGTCAGCCCTACAGCCCCAACAAGAGTGTTAGACACTGGCCTCGGAGGCTGTTGGCAGGATTTGGCCCTACCTATTTTCTCCTGCTAGATCTGTGCATCAGTGCAGCAAGCCTGAAACTCTGCTAGGGAAAAAAAAAGAAAAAGAAAAAAAAGGCAACTTCAAAGGGAAATGAGTGTTTTGATTGATTTTGTTTCCTCTGTAAGTCATAGACATTAGCTATGTTCAAATAACATAAATGCTATAAACCAGTAATAAAAACTCACAGTCCAGAACAGAGAATTCTGTTTTTCTGCCTTGTCTTTATATCGAGATAACCTTTAACTCTTTTCCTCCCATTTCTGCTAAGACAGATGCTTAAAATTATCAAAACATAAGATTCCCACATTTCCATAAGCAGATTTTCAGCTTCCAGCTTCATGTTCTGATTAAAATAAGCTCTTACCAAGTTTTAACTCACTAAATTAAAGATAAATACTTGAGATCTTGATCCTTCTATGACAATTATTCCCCGAGATCCATTTTTCCCCTTAATTGCTAACATACTAATGTTGCAAAATGTTATTTCACAGGCACATTACTTCTGAAGTTACTTATTAATGGCAGGATTTTCCCATAGCACTAAACCTAGGTTGCAGTTGTCTCCTTCTTCTTAGTTCTGGCATGACTTTGACCGGTTGAATCCCCAAATATGTATCAGTAATCAAAAGGTATATTTCAGTACAGGAGAACCTGTTTGGAAGAATTCTTCTCATTTCTTCTCTGCTTGTTTTATCTTTGCTTGAGATGTGAATAATTCATAGGCCTCTGTCTGCTTTACAGTCAAACGCATTCTGTCCACCCAAGACTGTTCAACTTTGTGATTTATTATTTAATAATTTGCAGGGCTGCGCTGTTGTAAGGTGAGCATTGTGACTGCTTGCAGAACTGTTACAATCTGGTCTAGTTAGCTGTCCTTTCTTTCCCTCTCTCCAAACAGCAGCAGTTATTGATTTTTTTTTTACAAACCTCTGCCATGTAATCCCACAGCTGCTGATCTCAAAGCTGTTACTATAAAGTAAAAGTTGGCCCTTCTTCTTGAAAACAAGAAGTCATGTTTTGATTCACTTTTTCTTTCTATTTTTTTTTTTTTATCAATTGTTTCTTTTTTCTCCTTCTTTGTGCCTTAGTCAATGACAATACCCAGGAAGTGCCACTGGCTTCTCTTAAGGATAAAACTGAAAAATGAAAGCCTTTGGGGGAAATACATGCTGATCCTTTCATTACACCTGCAAAAATGCCTGTCTGAAACTTTTCAACCTTTGAAACTTTTCCAATGGAAGTTGAGCCATTTCATCTATTATCTTGGCAACAATTACACATGGTGTTGTCTCTCAATAATTCCATATTTGTGTTTAAATCCCCCTGCAAGTTATCAGTCACACCTAATGGTGAAAAGAACTACTCCAAAAAATACGGTGCCTCCTAATTCTTAAAGATTTACTATGCTGCCAAGCACAGCGATACTAATCAGTGTGCAATTAGGGCCTGATCAATTGGTTTCAACTGACTTTGGATCAGGACTGGAACAGGCACCGAGGGCACAGACACAGCAATTGTGCTCCCCAGTGAATTAACTTCTGTACAGACTGTTTTCTACCTGACAATTAATTATAGGATTTGCTGTAGGACAAAACCCAAATTACTTCTCTTTTGCTACTATGAGCCCTCAGTAAAACATCTGGGGAAATATCCTCCTGTCCTCTTCCTCTCCGGTCGATGCCTTAATCATGTCTTTGCATTAAGCCATATAAAAATTTATACCTGAACTGGGTGATAACCTTTCTGGACCAATTTGTGCACTTCAGTAACATCCTCACTTCATTTCAGCATAAGATGTGGTGTAAACAAGCTCCTGGGCCCACCCTATGCCGGGAGGAAAGCCCAGTCCCTTGTGCAAGGCTGGACCTGGTCATTCTCCGGCTACATACCCCGAGACTTGCACGGAGGGTTCAGGACCAGGATTCCAGGGCATCTGTGGTAGTTACTTGAAAGTAACTTTAACCATGACTCAAGATTCATATAGAATGACCTAAAATGGAAACTATTTCTTATCCCTAACTACAGTGCTCTGTTTTACTGCTCTACTGGTTTTGGTTTAGTTTTATTGGCTTATATTTAGTAACGACTTACTTTCTTCTACTAGCAAGACTTTTTACAAAACTAAGGGTTGGAAAACTTTCTACAGAGAGGCAGTCTTGACTCAGCCATATATCTTAATACAGATAATTCGTATAAAATCCCTTACTCTTGGTTTACTCTAGTTTGATCAGTCCCTGTAAGACACACTACAGTTGTTGCATGCATCTCTTGGTTGGCCATGAACGGGAAGGCCCAAAAATAAATTCCAACCTATAGACAGCTGTCATAACAAACAGGGAGCATCACAACTGTGGTAAGGTGGATCTTTACCCCAGCAGAGCTGGGATGCTGCCTTGGGTGCTAGCTGAAGTTTCTGAATTACTTTTACTATCAGCTCTGGAGGCAGGCTGGAGGAAGAAAACACATATCTGCAAAGACAGCCTCAGCTGAGAGGAAGAATTTATTTCCCTTTTCTACTTATTCCTGTCTTCTATTATTTATTCAAGCTTGGGAGCGAAAACAGTAGGATTTTGGCAATGTCTAATGTTTTACATTAATAGTATCGGAAAATCTTTATGATAGCAGATACTTACATTGCGAGAATACTTGCACTCTGCATATTGCTACTCTACTAGATTAAAAAAAAAAAAAGACAGTGAAGTAAAATATTGCAATAATACAGCAAACCTTCCAGCTCAGGATGAGGTGGGTAGTTTGATTGTATTCCAAACTACAGCAAAGATGCACCTTCTGTCCTAGAAGGTGTTTTCTCCAGCATTCAGACAAATCCGACACATTTACCTGCTTAAACTCTCCATTGTCTTCCAGTCTCACCCACCACCTCCCAGCCCCAACTCACAGGCTTGATTTTACACCTGGGAAAACCACTACTCAGAAGCTCTTCCTTTAGACCTCCTAGTTTGAAAGGTCTAATGGCCCAGATAAAGAAGAGTGCTTAAACTTGCATAATACCTTTAACGACTCCCTGGGGGAAGCTGCTGCACAATTTATTTAACTCTTTGTACATAGACTTTCATCCTGGGTGCCTATATGTTAATGACCTCTAATGTGCGAGCCATTAGCACCTTTCACCATAATCTCCTCCCAATGTCCATTTAGATTACAGTAATGGCCACTAGTAATGTAAAGTAACGGCTACCAGCAATGATATCATCATAATGACTTCACTGAACTTACTCCAGTCTCCTGATATATGGTAATCACACCCCCTTGCATATAGTCCCCTAACGCATGGAACCCATGTATCTTGTCCAGATAGTCCAATTCCCATCTTTTTATGGACATCTTTCCATGGAAAGAGCCTTCTAGTCAAGAAATGAAACAGTTTAGCTGTACTTCCAAGCATAAAGCAGAAGTGAGCAGATTAAAAATTTAAGTACCTGTTTTTTTCAGACAGGAATGGCAATGCTATGAAGGTTAGGGATAAGCTTTGATTGCAAAATAACATTACTGAAAAGGAGAAATTTCTGGAGAAGAATCAGGCCCTTACGCTTAAGTAGCACACAATGACATCAACAGCTTACTTGTTACAAGAAGTATACTGCAGACAAATAATCTCCCTGATTAAGATAGGTAAAAATTGTCGATTGCATCCTTTTTCAATTACCTTTCTGTGACAGTAAATCTATGCTGTACCTTAATGATTTTCCTGCTAATAAGCTATTTTTCAGCTGAACAGCTAGTTGACTGATTTTTGGTACCACACCTTTCGGTACCACATTTTGTTCTACACGGAGCTTAAGCTTTGGAGAAAGTCAAGCACAAGTTGAAGTGGTCTTTGCAGGTTTTTTTTATTTTTTTTTATCCTCCAATGCAGGGGGAGAACAGCCAACTCTTACACCACCGATTGCTATTGTCTTTTTGCAGAAAGGGGGACAGATCCATTTATACACAGTATTCACACATATGACCTCACACAGGCATACTGACTGTGTATTAACCTCACAGGAGCAGGTAGGAGCTTGCTGATGGGCCCTTATGAGTGCTCCGAACAGTGATGACATGCAGGATGTCTCAAGATGAGGCCTCCAAAAAGGGCCAATTCTGACATCTTCACTGCCAGCACGATTTCACTCTATTTGATGAGACCATATGTAGGTTGTTGGCCAAAGGTAGAGGTGTACGTGGTGTTTGGATGGTAATAACAGAAAAGAATTGGAATTTGATCAATCTGCATGGAAGAAAAATAGCTTAAAACGAACTGAGCACTGCTGTGGGGGGCTCTCCCTCCTTCCCATTCTACTTGTGAAGTCTAAATATGTTCGCATATCAGAAACTTCTCTTCACTGCTAGGTCTGGCAGGTAAACTCCCAGCCCTTGGTACAGTAGCAGCTAGTATGCTAGTAATCGCTGAGAGATGGATGAATAATTAATAATAGAAATAAATAACCAGTTATTAAAACAAGTAAATGTTTTCTTCAGTAACTGATAATGCAAACAGTTTCTAGGTTATATTCTGCTTTCCAGTGAAGGCTTCCAAACATTGCCTTCAATGCAGACAAAAGCACCTCAGATAGTTCTTTCATACAGAATGGTAAATTATGTTATTGCTTTTGTACGCTATTCCCAAAGCTTATTGCATATTCACTTGTATACATCTAGTGCAACATTATTATCTTGTTCTGATTTTCTTTCTTCCTCCACCCATACCCCCCTAACCTCCTGTCAACAGTTGGGGAAGCTGCTAATACTGTATTGTATATTCATTATCCCAGCTTTTTCTTTACAAATATCATTATAACATCCTGCATTTGTAAAGTAAATAATTAAACATTCTAGAAAGTCTTATAGGACACAGTAATCTAACAGATGAAAGACATCAGAAATGTGAAAATCAAATGGAAGCACATGTAATATGTATCTTTAAAATAGTTTTCATAAAACAGGGTTAATGTGTTAATCAACCATATTTAAAATGCTAATTAATCACTGACTTGGAGCCTAGTCATAAATAATTGAATGTCCTATTTATGCAGAATTTCTTGTGCTTGGAAATACATGGCATTCATCCTGGTCTTGCAGGATGCAACACAGCATTAACACTCCTTGAACTCTTCTAGCTCTGTGTTTGGGTAGTGCAATCATGACTGTCTGCTATTTGGTTAAATTTGCCAATCGCACTCTCACAATTAACCTAATATGTCCCATCATTACATACCTCATCATAACGGCAAAATGCAAAGAGCATCATTAACCACGTCTTTTGTGCCAGCACTCCAAACATGGAGGCAGGAGGCACATCAGCTGAATTCTGGGGGTGAATTCGGCCAGCAGCGGGTACATTGATTTTCTCCCTCTTTTCAAGGCATCTCCCCCTTCCTCCTTCAAAGTCCAGGCATGGCCCTGCACATAGCGAAGTAGGCTGTCTTTAGATAATACTGGTTTTAGAAACAGGTTCCTGATGTTATAATGGACATTTCTTCCTTCTGTAAGGACTGTGTCTTAGACAATGTACAGATCAGTCCTAATATCTGCATCCACGAACAGTGATGCTGGATGCGAGATCTACCTGCAGGTACAAGTGCGTACAGTGCTGGGAAATAGAGCATCTTCAGTTTCCAGCTAAACTCAAACTCCTTTGGAGAGGATGAAATGGATGATGCCTGTTAAAGAACGTAAGATTCTGAGAGAACCCACTGAAAATTTCTCCATGAAAATGCACATGTCAAAACCTTAACTGATCACAATTTTATTGAATTTCTCAAATATGGATTGTATTATAGCTTCACAGTTACCTAAAATGAGTGTATTTACACTTCCAAAACAGAAGAAGAAAAGATTTTGGGGGGTTCTTATTTTCATGCTAATAAAATGCTAAATCTTTTAAAATACAATTACGGTAGCATGGGAGTTATCTGAATTCTCAAAGCATATCCTAGAGTGGGAGAATATTCTTCTGGCTTCCCTCTACTTTGGTATGAAGAGGTAAATTAGTCCTTGCCTAATGTGATTTAGTGGACAGGCTGGCAATGTAACTTGTCATTAAAGAATGAGAGTAAGAAGAAGAATAGATTCCTCCTTCTAATCCCTTTTGACAGCCTAACAGAATACCAATTTACCATTTGATGAAGGCTTCGGGATGTTATGAAACCTCTACAGGGACTTTGGAGTTCTGCACAGAAAAGGATGAAGAGGAGAAACGGCCAAAGTTGGTGGGAAAAAATGGCTTTGGAACAGGAGCTGCTCTATAAATGGCTGGTCGCAAGCCAGTTGGCGTTCTTTAAAATTTGGACAGTCAAACTAACCCAACGGAGAGGAAGGAGCTGGTGGACCTTGTGGAGAACTGTTTAGCATTAAAAGAGAAAGAGAGGACCTGCTTCAAGGGACAGAGAAAGCCTTCCAAAGAAAACTTGGGCTGATGACTGCCTGTCAGCATGCTTGGGAATATTTGATAAGGATGGTCACGTTTCCATGGTACAGCAGCAGAATCAGCACTACTGAGTAAGTACATCTTTGCCTTAAAGGCCCTCTAAGAAAAAGGCCTCAGTCCAAACACATGACCCCAAAAGAGACAGTCTTCCTCCATTCTCTATTGTGTAGGTAGTACCTGCACCACTACAGCTGACAAGGGTCAATTCTCACTTCAGTAACTCTCTTTTCACCCAGGGAACAGATAGTGGACTAGCGTGAGTAAATACAAGTCTAAGAAAGAGCTAGATCTGAAATACTTTGCTTTTGTCACACTACCCAAGAAGTAACAATCAATACTGAACTATTCAGAAACCCAACATCCAAATGCTTTGGAGGAGCATTGTGGCAGTACCTAAGTTCCCATTCCACTGCTAGTTCCAAGGAAAAAAAATCTAGTTTTGAAATGCAACTTATTGCCAGTCTCACTTAAAGGTAATTCTCAATAGCTCTCTTCCTCCAAGAACCCGATTTAAAAAAAATACGCTTAATGAGCACTGCTGAAAGCAACGCGTTATTTTTCAGCAACAAGGTAAATTGGTCTATGATCCAGATTACTCTTTGCTGGCAGCACTGTAATTCAGAGAACAGCAACAGGGCAAGAGGCAGCAATTCTAGTGGAAATGATCCTTAGTCAATACGGAGTTTTTGGCAGCAGAGAGAAATGCATGTTTCTCCTGCAATTGTTACGCCTTTTGCCAATCACGCATGATGCGGTTAATATGTTGATGATATCTCTCTTGAACATATTGAGTTAGTGTTTGTGTCTATCCACTTCCCTCTACTGGACAAAATCAGAGCTGTTCAAGTGTTTATGATATCTTGTCATTATAAGTGGTTGGCCCAAGAGAGGGATACGTGCCCTGTGACAATGAGCAACTACTAATGGAGATTCTCCTTTAGCTCAAGTGATAGAAGCTTGTGCTGTTGGAGCAGAAGGTCACGAGTGTAATTCTTCCTGTTAAGTTATGCTATTAAGCTGATAACCACGATGGCTGCATGCCAGCAGCGAGCAGATACACCTCCACCCTTTGTGTTCTGGGTTAGTGCTGCTCAGCCTCCTTCAAACTGCCTTCTTTTCCCCTGCTTCCAAGCTCCTTTTTCAGAGATGAAAGGAAAAGAGAAAAAGAAGAGAAAGGAAAAGAGAAAAAGAAGAGAAAGGAAGAGAAAAGGCTGAGAGGAGCTCGCTCAAAAACACAGAGAAACCCTCCTGGGCTGGTAGGCCAGGATGGCTTCTTCCACTACAGCAAAAGGCCCGTGGCTGTGCCAGAAATGCTAAGTGTTACTCTAGATGTTACTTGGGAGTTTGCCTGTCCCAGAACGGCAAAAAAGCACAGAGCCTTCTCTATAGCCATTTATAGCTCAGAGGGGGCTATGACATCGTTAGATGCAGCTTGGAAGGAGAGTTTCTGTCTTCCTACCAAAAGCAGGGTGTCTGGGGCATCCCTCCCCCTGCAAGCCAGCACCAAGGATGGAGAATGCACTCTGCTCATTGTTTTCACACCCTCATTCTCCTTCTCTAAGTTTCGCCCCCCCAACCCCCCCTTCCCTCCCAAGCTCATTTCTCTTTCCATTCCCCCCAGCACATAACAAGATGGAAGTGAAAATTGACTTCCTTTGTGAGCTCCGGTACTAAGAACCTAACACATCGCTTTCCATGTACTAGAGTGGCTGTATTGGGTATTTCAGTCCCAACCCATCTCTATTTCAAAGTCATACTTTAATCTGGAATGTCAGGTAGAACATGAAACAATATTAATCTATGCTACATAAATAATTTCCTTCAATTATCAGGAAAGAGTAGCAAGACATGAATTTTCAGGTTGATTGAGTTTTAATCTCTAAGTTCAAAAATTAATAATTTAGGTAGGTGAGTTGTTTCCCCCCCCCCCTTTTTTTTTAAACAGAAAATTAAAGGTTTGATATTTCCCTTCCTAGAGAAGGAAAAAAAAAAAAAAAAGATAATTTGGATCAAAAGGTCAGGGAACATTCATAAGTTGGAAATGTGACAATTATGAAATTATTCACAGAAGGAAATACTTAGAATTCAATGCAAGACGGCCAGATTCATCACAAGGCACAAGAGATTGACAATCTATTATGAATGCCTCACATCACAGATAAATATTTCAATGCAAATAAATAAAGGATGCTGAGTGTTTCTCTTCTGAATGACTTTTCACAGCTCACTGAACACAATAGTTCAGGGACTCCGCGATGTCCCAGACTCCTGTCCAAACTTTGGCATCCCCGAAGGCTTCCTGCACTGAGCACAACCAGGTTACACTGCAATTTCAATTTGGAGATACAAAGAACCAATTAATCCGTTTCCCTCTAAGAGGATGTAAAAACAGTCTTGGGTGCATTAGGACGTTCATGGACATTGTGAAGCTGGCCCAGCTTTGTTTTGTGCTTCCCTTGTAATTACTACGAAATGTACCATTCTTGTCAAACCTAATGACTTTTCTTTTTTGGTGCAAGGGAGAGAAAAAGAGAAAAGACAAGGATGTCTCTGAGCATATGGCTGTTTTACTCTGCAGATGGATATGAGAACAAACCGAGATATATGGCTGGTGAACTATGCTCAGATAAAGCTTTTCTGCTACTGTTTTCTTACCTGGCACTGTGTGTATTCTTTTTGATCTGTACTGCACACCAAAAATCCAACAGAATAAAAAAAATCTAAGATGAGATTGCTTGAAAAGAAGGAAAAAAAACAAATGTTTTAAAAGGATACTTGCAGAAGAAAATGATTTTCTTTTTTTAAATAGGGACCTGCTTTGGACTCTTAACTGCTTTCATCTGTTAAAAGTAATTGTATTATTTTAACCACCAGCAGGAAATTCCATGCTGTGTATTGCTTCATATAAAACCATTTGTAACTTTACAGCTTTTTAATTTTGCAGCAGCTGCACAGAAAAGGAAAATGACAATGTAGAATTACATCACTTATGGCTGCTTCTCCATTAAAACAATATAACTAGAAAACATTTGCATGGTCATAATAAATGCTGAAAAACACATTTGAGTGAACAGAAAAGAAATTTTCAGGATTTGCAAAGATACAGAGCGGGCCTGGAAGGCGTTCCATTTCGCACTCGAGCAAATGAGAGTGCATCTATTACTCATTTGAACTTTAATGAAACTCAGTCCTTTAAAAGGATGGGACACAGCTCAGCTCAGGAAATTCAATGTTCCTCTTATTATAAGAGCACAGAAAGATCTGTGTGGAAAATGTAATTTAAAGTATTAACTGATGCACCTTACATCAGGGATACATCCACAGTGGATGCCAGAACATGAATAAAATTATTATTGCAGAATTAACAGATTATAGACATTTAATTATTATTATTTTTTAAAGCAACTACTCATGTGTTCAGCAACTCATAGACTTAACTTTGCTATACAGCCTGATTTTCACAGAATGGAGGTTATGTACTAAATAAAGACCATGCTTCTATTAAGTATCCAGCCTGGGGCATCAAGATATCATTAGTATCTTCAGAAAATCCTGTGCATTAAAGACATATCAAAGAATGTTTGTGATCAACTGATAATTCTGGAGAGGACTTTGCTGCTCATATACTTTCTGAATCATGACTGGAGTTATCTAGGGTGGGGAGGATTGGGAGGAAGATTGGAAAGGAGGAAGAATTTTTTTTTCTCTAAAAGAAGCAATTCTGAAGGCAATATTGAAATGATGGAATCCAGATGGATAATACTTTTAATACGCTTACAGACTTGAGATGCACAGCTAATAAGAAACCATGCTTGTAAGGTAATTCCACATGAAATGCAAAATACACGAATATTATAATATAAACAATAAGCAAGTTAATATACAGTTGCATACTACTGGTAGAGATCTACACGTTCACATGTCCAGACCATCTACAGGCTCCAAACTACTTTCACATATAACTTGAATACATAAGTAACTATGAGAATGACATCTTACCACATACAACTTTTTCAAAAAAAAAAAAAAAAAAAGATTTAAAAGAAAATTCACAAGCTTTGAATTTTTTAAGTTCTAACCACACAGATTTGTGATCTGAATTAATCTGAAAGCAAATTTTGCAGTTACCTTCAACGTCCATTGGACACAAACGCACAATCTTAAGGAGAAAATCCATGACTTAGATGGACTTAGACTTAGGTCTCAAACACGGGTTCTGCTCCAGAAAATACTACTTCAGTAAAACAAAAATTATGCTATATAGATTGTTTCATAGATTCTATCTGTGATCATCTTTTTCAAACAAATACTTGCAAGCATCAGTCACAGACAACGACAGAGAACCGTGCCCCACGGCAATGACCTGCCATCCCAGGCCAGCTCCCCAGGACACGAAGCCTATCAGCAGTTTTTAGTGCACAGGCAGTGAGCACCAAGTTCCTGCCATGGTCTGTGCCCCACTTGCATCACTAAGAGTTACCATCCGTAAGTACAAAGTATGGGAAGAGCATACAAGGAAACAGTTCCTCACAAATTTCCGATATGCCTTTAGGTGTATCATAAATATTGATTGTTACTGATTCACCACTTTCCCACCCGGCTCTCCTTGATGGGACTAAATTAATACACAGACATGGGATTTGTGTGTCACAGGTACCATCCTACAGGATTCTGGTCTGCTAGTGCGGCAGGTCAAATTCTATCATCAGATGCAAGAGTTTGGTTTCTATTTGATCCCTTCACCCTAATCCTAAAATATACATTTGAAATCAATTCTCTCTGTGCAACACCACAGGAAATTACATACGTTTCAGAACTGATTCAGGTATCAGTTGACTCAAATTACTTTTTCTAATGTACTGAAATACATGTTTTGGTAATGACACCAAGGGATGAGGGAAAACAAGATGAAAGCAGGACTTAAACTTAACCCTGATATGCAAACAAGACGATTTTTTTTAAAATTTGCAGTGCAATTTTACATTGAATTCTGACATGAGAAAGCCCCAATAAGCTATCATTCTAAAACGTTTAACCACGTGCACTAAAATTCCAAAATCCAAGAAACTGCTTTGTATTTTCAATCCAGTATTGTTCCTCTTGAGCCTCCACACAAGTGTCTGTGCTGATTAAAAACATTCATTGTTTTCAGAAGCATAAACCTACACATACGTACACAAAGCAGACATCTGCAGAGAAAAGTTGCCTAACTCTAACCCAGCACAGAAAAATAAAGAGAGGAGTTCGAGTATCTGCTCTTTTTAATATTCAACAATTGCTTATATGATTAGCATTACTTTAAAAAAAGAACACTGTATAACATACGCATTCCTTATTTTTGAGACGACCCTTTTCAACCTCTGCCAATACGCAGGAGCCTCTAAATAGGGCCCTTAATTCAGACAAAGCACTTCCGCATGGACCTAAGCCCATCCATATGCGGGATGCTCAACTTCGTGTAACACTTGGGCTCCGTCAGCATCCCCGGCATGGAACCACATGTTTGAGCGATGTCCTAAACAGGGACAGCTTTCCGAGTTGGGCCAGACACAGACAATTGCTAAATACTTCTGAAAATCCCATCTGACATTTCTAGGGAATAACTTTCTTATTCCATCTCTCTTTGGCAGGCCAACGAGCATGAGAGCGTTTTCATTTTTCTTCTCTCATCTGGTAAAGTTTTCAGGTTTCTGGGATGTATCATGGATCTAACCTAAGATCACGTGAGATCCACCTTCCCAAGTACTTTTAGATTGCTGCTCCCAGTGTTCTCTGTCAAAAACAACTTTAATCCCCATGGTGTTCAGTGTGTTATTGCCTCACATGAAAGGCTACAGCTTCCGATTGTCCCACACTTTAAACAAGATTACAGGCCAAATGGGGAGAAGCACTATTTGGGGCTATGCATTTGTCTTTAATACAACTCTTCAGATGGCTACTTCTACTACAAATATTTCCTTCTTGCAGTACTTCCAGGGCTCTACCATCACGTTCATTATGTATGATATGAACCTTAGTGTTTTTGATTTTGTTATGGTTGTTGCTAAACACATACACACATATTTGCAAGGAATACCCAACAGTTTGATATTTTTCTGAAGGCGTACCCAATACTAATACAGCATCATTCTTTCATCCACTCACAGTCATCCACTAGCAAGCAGTCCCTGCTGAAGACCCACATTTCAGAGGTCACTGAAGGATGTGCTGACCTTAGCAAAAAGATCTGAAAGATATCACTGGGCCCAAATCAGTTTCCACTGCTCCCCTCTACATTAAAACTTTCACTTAATCATAGCTAGGGCATGAATCACAAAAACGTTACAGGTTTGGCTCCATAGACTACAATGTAAGCCAACACATGGATTTATAGCGCACCAGTTACCCTGTGGTAACTTCCCAGTGACCCAGCAGTCACCAAGAAGCAAATTCCCTGAGCCACCTCACTTGTCCTGGGACATAAGGAGATGGGCACTTCGTGCAGAGCAGCTACCAGTGTAAACCTCCCAGGTTGCCTGAGGATGACCTGTGCTTGTAGCCTTCCCAAACACCCATCCCTCTCCCTTAACAACTCCAGTTGGGCACAAGGTTGCCTGTAGGCACCAGAATGAACACGCAAAGCAGACAAATGTTGCCCAAGCAACTCCAAACTGTGTACATTTTAGCTAGGAGTTACTCATAGTATTTCCAAGTAAATGCAAACACTGCAATCACATCTAAGGACATAGGTTTTAGAAGAAGCAATACACATTTTTTAGATCATTAAGGCAGCATCGTAAGAGAGAGGATTTAATTTTCAAGTTAGCTGCTTACTGGACAAACACTGAAGTGGAAATGGCTGTGCAGCAGCCATGCCGACTAACGAGCTGCTCCAAGAAGAAGCCGGGTACTCACTCTCGGAGCATGTACACACAACTCAGGCTTTCAGAATGACTCAGTCAACACCTGAAGATGAGTCTTGAAAGCTTGTTTATGTTGTTGTATGGTACTGAATCTACTATAGCTGGATGCACTTAATAATCCCAGTAGTTAGTGCACACACCTATAAAACAGCAAATAATAAATATCTGGGATCCCAGAAGCTGCCAAGCTGGATGCAGTGTTAAATAAGGAATTACCATCAGACCACACTGGAAATTTCCTAATACCCACTCTTTAGACTCAGTGTGTGCTTGTGATGCAGGCTCCCAACTCCCCTGACATTAACTGCTTCATAATAGAGCTTCCTGGATGCATGCATCAGCTCCGATGGCAATCAGACCTCCCTGGCTACACGTACTCTGTGTGTTTAAAAACAAAGGTCATTTGGTGAAGACATTATTAGTTAGTGTGCACAATTTTGCAATGTAGCCTACTGTATACAGTGATATAAGTGGGGGAAAACGATGGCAGTGAATAGATGTAATTATATGTAGAACCAGTGACGCCACATACAATTCGGAAAGTACAACACAATCAGAGTGTCAATTATTTAAACCATAATTAACATAGCTCTGCATGTCTTTCCAGGGCTCTCACAGAACATAGAGCATTGTTATAGTGGAAGAAAAGAGAAAATAAAATATTAATGGAGGACTGCTTTGTTCTCAGCACAGTGAGATAGAGGTGGTTGTAAAAACTGGATTCCTGCAGTTGCTACTGCTTTAATTAGGAAGGTCGCTATCTTCCTAGACTTCCTTGGATTCCTTTAATTTCCACAGAGGAAAACGGCTTCTGAATTTTATTGAACACAGTTGAATTTTTATTTTCAAAAATCAAAACAGAAACATTTCTTGGCATCTGTTATGAGCACTGGGTGTTATTTGCTCTTTAGAGATAAAGCTGTTTTTATACAGGGATATAGCTTGTGGGGAAAAAAAAGAAGGGCCAAATATATTCGTACTGGGAAAGCTGCTCAACAGGGATATCACAGTCAGCAGAAAATATCTAGCCAACCTAATTCATCCCATGCTAGAATCCACTTAAGGCCAAGGAAATACAATAGATAATATATAGTTTCACAACACTGATCCAAATACTGTCTTTAACTCATTCATTCCCGGAATGTAACAACTTGTTTTCTGGAAAAACAGTACAACTCACATAGGCAGCGTGGTGATGGCTGGGGTAGGAAAATTACCTGGGTTTTGTGACTAAAGGAATGTTCTTTATCTCAATTACAGCCCAGATGGAATCACTGACACACCACACCAAAATAACACTCAAGTATAAACAGTAGAAAAATGACTGAAAAGAGCTTTTTAGTGATGGTGTAATAAAGACACTTAAGGTTTCAGTTATATACATACTATTTAGCATAAAATTAGAAAATATGGCCTGTGCACAGATTGACACTGGTTACTTCAGATTTATATTTCTTTATGAGCTTCCATTGCATTTAGAACTGTTTACGAAGC
The DNA here is from genome assembly GCF_964211835.1 of Anser anser. Taxonomy (NCBI): domain Eukaryota; kingdom Metazoa; phylum Chordata; class Aves; order Anseriformes; family Anatidae; genus Anser; species Anser anser. Next base: position 9,094,317 of record NC_139732.1, read on the forward strand.
TAACAATGAAGCCAAAATGTAAGCTATGAGAATGAGATATCTTGCTTCTGTATTTTTATAGACTATTTCCTTTTATTTAAGCGTGGTATATATTCATCAGTGCTACTAGTTATTCTGTTGCAGAACAAATTCAAAAGTTACAGTCTATGAAGCACTCGGCAAGAATTTACTCTTTACCTAGCACATCTTCCCACTATGATCTTGCAAACGACTGAAGAGATACACAGATGGGCTTCCAAGCTGCAACCAGAGCCAACACCTACTACACAATATAGCAAGGAGTTACAGGTTAAAACTTGTAGAGGGAATTTCAACAAAGGAAAAGAAAAGCCTACATAAAATTTGCATTTTGTTCCTATAGTTCATTCTTGGAGGTCACAGCAGTGAAAATTGCTTGTAAATATGAAAAACAAGATGGAAATCACGAGGAGAGGTTATCCATATGCTATCCAGGGTAGCTCCAACTCTGTCTCTAACCTCGGAGTTAAAGAGATTCCTAAGCCCGCAAATAGTTAGCACTGCTCTTCTTTTGAAGCAGCAAAGATTGCTGGGTGTTTGAATGAATTCAATGCAAATACTGTTTAGTTGCATTTACTAATATAATTGAATACAAAATTACCTTTCATGAATCTAACATGTCTGGACTGGATTAATAGTGCAGGCGCTTTGCCAGGAAGATGGCAACTAGTGCCACTTTTCAGATAGCATTTATTTGGGCAGTTTCCCTAATGTGGCTTGTAATTACACAGAACTTCACATTTTCCATAAAGATGTATGCAAATGGAGCTCAAGACCTATTTAGAAGACTTAAAAGATTCATTGCTCTCATGAAGGTTTTGCATTTCAGTGAATTTTGTTCCAAGTATCGGTGACCTTATTAAGGGATCCAAACACTTCTGCCTTACCATTTTCGCTAAACACGTCTTGTTAATAGATACGCTTTAAAAGCAAGTCAGCAGAGAGAGCTCATCCTTTGAACTAGCACCACGAAGCAATTTCTGCAAGAAGAAATGGCACTTGCGGAGACCGCGTTTGCAACAGCACCCCAGCACCAGCGCCTGCAAATGGGCACGCTGCCCCCAGACACGTACGACAGGAGGGTGGAGTCAGGCACCACCTGCACCTGAAGCATTGGTTTAGTCACCAGCTTTGAAAAATGTCAAGCATCTCCCAAAATTTAGGTACCCAGAGACCTGCACATACCATGCAGGCGCTCATAACACTGCCACTGTCCGTCAGGACTGACGCCACTTCTCTTAACGTGCCATCACTTTGCTCCTGTCTATTCTGCTTTCAGGGTGTTCTCTAAATCCCCGATGCCAAAACAGGATCTCCAGAAGTATACAAGGCAGGCCTGCTGGATACAACAGCAGAACAGGGTAGAAAGGCTGCAGGTAACAGATGCAGGGTGGGAATTGGGGCTAGCTGTTGGTGGTGGGTACCTGAGCAGACAGGTCTTCAGCAGGACGAACAGAAAAGGACTCACGCATCTTCACCGCTTGAGTCACTTCAGATTTCATAGATAAGGATCTCATTTTGTGATCTGCAGGCCCAATCCCATCCCTGCTATAATTAGAAAATAAACCTCCACTGATTTTAGAGGAAGCACCAAGCACCAGTACCTCTCTTCTATTCCCCAGCTGGAGCTGCACATATTTTTGACAGCTATTTTATACATTCTCTGTGTAGCTCTGGCTGACAAGACTTTTGCCACTGACTACCAGGGAACTAGTCACTATTTGCATATGATTTCAGTAAATATAAACCAAGGAGATTTTTAATTAGAAACCTCAGATAATTTCCATAATATCATTCAGACCAAAACGTTAAAAAAAAAAAAAACAAACTCAACATAGGGTAATAGGTCCTTCAGAAAGAGACTGACCGCAAAAAAAGGAATGCAAGCAGAACAAAATGAGACAGCTAAAAAGAACTTCCATACATCAATGTTCAATTTTTATAGTAATTTCTGTAGGATGTTAAAACCAGGAACAAAGCATTTATAATCAGATAACTCACTGGTCTCGCAGCACTTACTGCCTGATGACACCGTAAGCTGACACAAGGAAGAAAGGTTGCTTTTCAGTAAAAATGGGATAAACAACTTAGCCAAAATACTATTTCCCACATTTTGTTTCAGGGATGGTGCAAAATGTTTTGGAAATGACATAAAACGTATCTTTCAATGTATTATTTTTTAGGGGAAGAAGGAAAAAGTTTCTTTTTTTTTAATGGAAATTCACATTTTTTTCCTTTTGTTTACCAAGAAACAAAATGGTGAATTTTACCTATCTATATATCTACAAGAGGTATTGTTCCAAGAACTAGGTACAAGACCAGGCACCAGTTTCCTTGTTGTCTGCAACCCCTCTTTGAGGGAGAAGAAAGCCAGTATGTACATGTAACACACACAGACATTATTCATTACTGGACTGATACACATCAAGTTCACCACCACTTTGCAAGCCAGAAAATAACGGATCAGAGTTAAAGGTTAGGTGGAATGATGACAAATCGCACACTTTGTCCCAGACTCATCAGAAACCAGACCTAACCGGGTCCCGTGCAACACAGCAAGCCAGTCTGAAAGCAGGCATGCTGCTGAGCAGAGAGAAAGAAGAAATCCATGGCCGTGCTGCTTCTCCACAGAAATTCAGATTGCGTTTTCTCCAGAGCAGCACTGAGAAAGCACCCCCAGCTCCAGCAGAGCTAGGCTCTCCTGGCAGCATGCAGCAGGGTCCTGAGCAGGGCTGCTGAGCTGCGGGGAAGGGACGACCCCAGCAGCCTCACAGCTCAGCACCGGGCGGGAACGCCAAAGGCTGGTTTGTGCTTGCAGACGGGTTTTAAAGAGGATAGAGAAAAACGGGATACAGCGTAAGGCTATAAATCCACGTTAAGTGCTTTGGCCACGTTTAGATACAGATCTTCGGGGTGCGGCTACTGATAAGAAGGCTTCATTTAGAGGAACACACGGGGATTTCACCAGTAAAACACCTGATAAAATCACAGGGACTGAGCGCTGCACCACGTGCAGTGCTAGCAAACACAGCTTTTTTACTTGAGAATACTGCAAACCTGGAGAGAACCTAATTACAATGAATAAAGAATTTAAAAGGGAGAAAAGGACAAGCCAGAAGAAATATATAAATTTTAAAGACTAAAACTTCTGAAAACTTAAGGTAAAAATTTTAAAACTTATGGAACAAGTTCAGGGAAAAAACAAGCCTTAAACTGCTGTAAGTCACCGTGATTAAGGAGCATCCCCTAGCAATGCCAGCAGGACAGCACACAGGCAGAGAAGCATTCTGGAATAATGGGACATGAGAATAACAAATGCAATAGTCACAGCCTAATAAAAATGTAAGGACAGACGAGAAATACCAAAAATACAAGCTTCTCTGCTAAAATTAGCCACAGCATTCTGTAGATACATAGTCTACGTTACTAATGAAGAGCAAAACAGTATTGCTTACACAGAACAAAAAGACTACAGAGAAAGAAATACTACAGAAGAGAAGGATGACCAGGATGACTTAGCCAGAGATATTTAAATGTTGCAATTCAGAAGTTTGCAAACAGCAAGTCTTGTGACTTAAATGTTGTATTAACATGCTATTCTGTGTTGTCTTAAGAAATAAAGCTACAGAAGAAAATGGTGTCAGACATCTATTTCTCTTTTCAGTGTTACCAAAAGAGAGTAATCTAGCTGCAGGAATAAAGGGGCCGTGATGAGATCTGGGAAAACTGTACTGTCCTGGAACAGAGAGAGGAAATACCACCGCTCTTCTGACAGTGCAAAGGAAGAGGGCTTGTCCGCCAAATTGTTTTCAGCAGCACTGGACAGGGAATGATCTATAACCAACTCCTTCAGGGGCAAAAACACTCCCAAAGAACCTAAAAACGTCTCTGTGAAGGTTAGACTCTCGAAAACAGATGGAAGAGCCTGAACGGACAAATACAATCCCCCCAAAGAATGGACTACATACCAAAAGAGAACCAGCCTTGGCACACCTAGATGAGTTCTGAAAGTTTTATTTTGTTTGATGAGGTAACAAGCCCCAGCGCTGACAAAAAGGCAGAGAAGTTGTGGAAAGTACCCCCTGCCTGCCGGCCCTCGTCCCACAGCAGTCAGAAAGGAGAATGAGTAGGTGACTAAAGCAGGGTTAAAATCAGAGAAGACAGCAAAAAAGAAAAATGTTAATAGTGATGAGAGTAGTTGCATGAAGAGTCATCAGTGAAAAAGGGGGTGGCTCATTGCCTGGATTGGCCTGGCCAAGGGATACAAGCAGAGATGGTGGAAATGGGTGTCTGAGCAGGCAGTGTTTATTTACGCTGTTGTTCTATCTAGCCATCTAGTGTTACCATGCTGATGAGAGGCTTTATAATTTCTTCTTTCTGTTATTTTAATTTTATATTTACTTTCATCCCATTTTTTTTCTGCCTGGTAAGCTGTCCCACATTAAGGAAGTTTAGATAGAAGGCAAAGGCAAAACTCATTCCCTAACTGTGCTTTCCCTAGGTATCTTTTTATCCCAAGGACACGGAACAGTGTGCTAAATTCAGATGTCACCATGTGGTCAGGGCCGACAAATGTTGACTATTTCTTAGAATAATACTCATACTGTAGCTGTCCTTTGTGGTCCTGGGGGGCTTTGTTTGCTGGTACATTACCAAAACAGAGATCCAAACACGAAACCTTTTTTTCCTCAATGTGGGTGTTCAGGAAGTTGCATGCCTGTGAAATCCATAGGATATAATTGAAACAGTTTTGCAATCTAATGAGAGAGAACTCAAAATAGGGCCTTTGTGGTATTTGCACATTGAAAACAATTGGGAGTTTTGCCTGAAAAATAGCCAAGGACCGAGCCCCCACAGCAACATTTTCCACAGCTCAAAGTCCACACTGGTGCACCATTAGTCCCACTTAAGCCTCAAAAATAAGGCTTAAAAGGACACGAGTAATATATAGGGCTTGGGCTGAGCCTCAACCCAAGGGGAAATTTTTCCCCGAAAGCAATTTTATTGTTGCTTTCTTCACCGCTGACCAAGATATCGCTTACAAACACTATAAACCACTTTCCTGCTCGGTGCCTGATGGCAAGCAGTCCCTCTCCTAACTTTAACCGAATAAAAGCAACAGTAAAACATTGTTTGTACCCATCTGGGCAATTATCACTAGATGCTGGAAAGTAATAATAGTATGTTTGCATAGGAGATGGCAGAGTTTCCGAAATGAAATTAAACTAGGTCCAGGGCAGGAACTAGTTCTAACTGTGCAATAAAATTTAGCTAGAAGTTGGAAAAAATGTAGGTTGGGGAAAAAGCTTCTTGTCTCAAGTGCTGCTGTGTTTCATCTCTCCTGCTGGTCATCGCTGAGCTCTGCAGGCCCGTGGAGCTCCGTGGGGAGTTAAACAGGGCCCTTGCTCAGAGGCCTGGAAAGCTCCTTATCTGCAGATCCGAGCACCTTCTTTTGTTGTGCTGGCCTCTGTTTGTTTCTCAGCTAATCTCAGCGGAGCCCTGGGTTCCTTTAGCTTTCTGCCCTTTCCCGCAGGGACCGGCAGTGTCACTTACAGGCCGTGGTGCAGACCTGCAGGCTGAGGCAGCTGGCTCTGGGCATCTCGGCTTTGCAGGCCTCCTTAGATAATAAAACACCTCAAGCCTGCAAAATTTTAATCTGCATTGATGTTTTTGTGGTAGTAGAGAAGGATGCGATAGCTGCACGTGAACCTCTGCAGGACAGCAGAGCAGCAAGAGGAAAGGTGTGGGGAATGGGCACTGTAGGTGAGGGCGGCAGCCCAAGGCTGTAGGCGCCAGTGGGAGAGGATTGATGCTGCCGGCGACGGGAGGGAGCGGGTGACATTGCAGGTGGCAGGGTGCAGCTGGATCCAGCATGAAAGAGGGCTGGTGTCAGCGGCGGGGTAGGAGAGGCAGAGTGCGGCGGGGGATGAAGGTGGCTGGGTACCAGCTCCCCCAGGACAGCACAGGTTGGAGGCAGCAGTGGCACGCAGCCTGCTGTGCAACTTGGGCTGGGACAGGCAGGCAGCAAAGCCTGACACAAACACTGAGCTGCTAGGAAAAAACACAAACCCTGTGACAGACTGAAAGGAGGAGAGAGGAGAGGAAGGGAGATGCAATTATAAGGCACTCACAAGCCCCCGCACTATTTCAAACACCGCAAGTACAATGCAAAAATCACTGCAGGATCCGGATCCAAAATAGCGATGACAGGAAGGTGTTACTACAGCCTTACCATGATATCGTGTATGCCATAGCCACAGGAACAGCACCCAAAAAGAAGGGCTTGATGTACGATTTTTAACTTCTGTTTCACGCTTATTTTCTGTTTAGAAAAAAAGAAAGGCTGCTGTCACAAAAACTTGGTCTTTTGCAGGGAAGTTTGTTTAATCTCTAATTTTACAACAAGCTGTTCCCCTTCATCCCAAAACACAGTCTTTTAGTAAAGCAGAAATATCATTTCCTATCACAGGGCATGCAGCTATGTCAAATAAGCATGTCAGAAAAGCACAGACTATTTGGCGGGGTGTGCAGGTGGGCTGCCTGCTTTAAAACCTCTGCATTTTTCTCTCTTCCTGCTTATTGGGAAATTAGAAGCAAACCGGCCAGCTGCATTTTGAACCTAATGGATCCTGAGGCACTTCCTCTGTCCGCTTTCTCTTTACCTCTTTTACTGCAGAATCTGAATCTATTTGTTATTTCAAGTGTTGGCCTATTTTCAGCAGCGATTATGATGGTACCACAATGTGCAACTTGACATCTCCTCCTCTCCTCTCATTCAAAGCCTCCCAGGGCCCAGCCATTTCACACAGGCTTGCTTTAGGCATTTATTAAATATGCACCTTCCAGTAGGGTTTAAAAACACCAACTAATCTCATCAGAGGCCAGAGACCTCCAGATATGTAAATCTACATCTGTTCCTCTTCAAAGGAAAGATTCTCCTGGATTACTCCAGGAGAAATGCATCCCACCCGGATATAGCCACTGAACCAGAGAAAAAGAACTCCCATGGCAAACGTGCCACCTCAAACTCGCCAAGATCCAACGACAATGAAATTACACTTAATGTAATTCACTGTTAGCTTTAAGAAGCAATTAAGTAAAAGGCAGTACAGCACTTGCCCTAGGCTGTTGGTTCCAACAGGGGCCGGTGGAAAGAGGCATATAATGTTAAAATTGGTAGCGTTAGTATTAACATAAGGATGAACTGTAGGTGGCTGCTCGACTACAGCGCTGTAGAAGAGCAGAGTCCATTAACAAGCAGCAAATCCCCATTTCTTCTAAAGCGTACCGTAGATGTTTGCCAGCGAAAGCATGCAGCAATATAATTAACTATTAGATTTTTATTAAACAAAAACCAGGATTCCCCCTCTCCCTTCTGAATGCCCCATCAGTACCTTCGCCTTCCCACGCTGAGAGGCAAGATCAAACAATTTTATGAAAAATATTTCAAAGCTGGTAGAGAAGAACTACACATTTCACCGCAGCAGAGCAATATGCACCCGGCACATACACTTCCTAAGAAGGAACAATCCCTCGCTTAGCTTTTTATGTCTGATTTTGTATAATATCACTTTAAAGGTAAGCACAAAGGATTTTTCTCAGCGCCGAGTCATGCTCTGTACACATATGATGAGTTTCACAGGTGAACCAGAGATGCTGCACACAAAATACAGCCTTAAAAAGAAATAAATTTGTTAACCAGAAACTATGGTGAAGTCTATTCATACAATAAATATTTATTCTACTATTGATAGAATAAATTTGTTAACCAGAAACTACGGTGAAACTATTTTTCATTCAGATGTATCCTGTGGTGTATTGACCACTGCTGAGGTTCACAATTTGACCATCAACACAAACAATCTGAATTTTCTATTATCTCCTCTTTCCACGTTGTTATTTGAAATATCTTTGGAAAGCTGTTTTTTGGCTAAAACAAACAAATATCAATCTGTCTGCTTGGGAAAAAGGTTATGTGATTATACATGTAAATATTATTTTAAATAGTCCTGAAATACAGTAGATAAATTTGTGATTAAATCATTCACTCAAGTTTTTAGCTACTTAAAATATTTATATATATTTCTCAGATTCTAAAAAATTTCTTGGCTGGTGCCATCATTTGTACATTATGAATTCTGCGTAACTAGAAGAGGCTAGTGCAATGATTTTAATATGCTTAAGGTTTATAAAAATGCAACTTTATGATTAAAGGGATGGAAGATTTTTATTTTATTTATTCATTCAAAAGGCAAAATGTAGCAACTACAAAGATGTAGGGAAAATATCCCCTGAGAAATTCAGAGAAGAGGTGAAACCTTGTTTCGAAAAGAGTGAAAGACATTTTAAATGACTTAAAATAAAAGTTAAAGTCTAATGAAGCCATCGCGTAAAAAGTGAAACTCAGATGCTCAATTAGGGCTTATATTTTTCTCACAGATGAGATCTGAGCGAACTCTTTAAAAGTCAACATTATCTGTCATAACAGCAGTCCTACCTCTCCCATTGCAAACAAACCACACAAAAAGGAGGGAAAGATGAAACAAGGGATACGGGCAGTGTGAATGGAGCCTAAATCTTTTAATTAACACCCTCTGAAAAGCACACTCTTTTTCCACCAAACTAATAAAAAGTGTGAGTGTGGGGTCTTTGTTGTTGTTCAAGCCTTGCCTGCGCTCTAAGGAACTGAGAAAAGGCTAATCAGGGTTATTTAAAGCCACTTTCTACTTGCCAGGCTCCAATATCTCATTAATTCACTCTTACTTGGCATCATTGTTTGATAGTGTTTGAAAATCACCAAAGAAACAAGGATTTCCCCTAATCCTGTCCATCAGAGGTAACTCTCTAGAAGACGATACCACGCCGCAGCACGCAGGACGTGCAAAAGAAGTGAGTGCTGGGGAAATATCCCCTTTTCATCGGGAACTGTATCACTCTGCGGCTCAACACACACCTGACACATCTGATGAGAGCGTGCCTGTTTGGGTCTGAACTTTACAAAAAAGGAATACATTAAGATGATAGTTTAAAGGAATTATCATGAATAACTAGTCTTTGCTTGCAGCTATCGGCTGGCTTCTTTAATCATACTGGTAAGGGCTTGACACATACAAAATTAGTAGTTGTCCGGGTGTGTATTTAAGTTATGAAAAAGAAAGGAAATTTTGATCATAGTCATAACTCTGAGAAGCTATTTCTTTGATTACCTTGTTGTCACAAACTACAGGATTTGATTAAAGATGATGACTGTCAATCTAGGATTTTATTTTCGATTTTTAATGGAACAGCACTCGCTCTGGGGGCTGGAAAGAAATCCAGATTATAGCACCATGCATGTCTTCAGCTCAGGAATGATCTTTGTCATGTCCAAAGTCACCTGAACTGAATTCCAGTTTCCTTTCCAAGAAGTTTCTCTTATGTACAAGCCAGCCCTTTATTGCTCACCCACATTAAAAACAAAACAAAACAACAACAACAAATAAAAACCAACCACACGCAGCTATATCCAAACTACATTTTAAAGCAGCAGTACATAACTGCGTGCTGTCTCCCCAGAGGTTTCAGTCAGCAGCCTCTGGATGACCAGGCCTAGCTGGCCTTCAGGGGACCAAACTCTTCACAGAGCTGTTCTTAAGTAGCCCCAATTTCCTTTTATTTCCTGTAAAAGGCACAAAGTAAGATTTCCTTACAAGAGGAGTGCAGTGAAGCAGCCAAAGAGCAGCCAAGAATCACGGCCGACAGTCTAGTTTCATACGCATCTTCAAAATGCAATGTTTTTAGCCAAGCATTTTGTCCCATGATATCTTATTTAGGTTTGTCATGTAACTTCTTATTTTTTGATTAGGTACAAAGTGACGTAAAGTTCAAAATCAAAGAGTTCAAAAGATGTAAGATTGCCACTGCGGAGCTGTATCCCAGAACATCTGATTGTCATGGCCATGCCCATCTTTTTGGGAATGCTGATAACGGATGCTAATCGGGAAAGATTCGAAGGTTTCATCACACAGACTGCCTCCGAACTCTTCAGAGGAAAGGCAAGTCTTCAGCCCACAGACTGACTTTATAGTCTTCCAAAAACAATGATCTCTCTTCATTATTGGTTTTTAGGGTGAGCCAAAAATTGAGGAAGAGTAACTGCTGTACCCTCACTGCAAACACAGGTGGACCACCGCAGCAGCACTGAGTTACCCCAACTCTCCCAACATCCCAGCTCAGATGCTGTTAGCACTGGGTTTATCGCTAGCCTTAAAGCTCTGTACACCATTAATCATGTTTGTTCATTGCTTATGGCTCATGGAAACCACCTGTGAAATGGGCTAATGTTCCTCCTACCATTCTTGTTTCCTAGCTCAGAAGAACATTTACCTCTGGCTTAGATTTCTTTGGTTATTGCAAATTTTGTTCCGTGCTGCTGGCAGCCAAAACTTCCAGAGCTAGTGGCAGGCACAGAAAACAATGACTTCAGCAGCAATTGATCGCCAACAAGCAGGGCAATGGCATCGGTTAATGCCGCTACCACAGTGCTCTGATACTTTTTGACAGTCTTTGATATTTCCTCTGTATCACAGAGAAATGTCCCAAACTCAAAACTCTCCGTTCAATTTTTCACATTTCTAAGTGCAGTTTCAGTTTTAATCCATATCTTTAGGAAGAGCTTACTTTGTCTCATGCATTTTATATGCCCTTTACTATTAGACGGACGGAAAATGTAAGTATTGATTCTGGACTAGGTAAGTTTACTGAATCATGAAGACATATGCTGAAACTGCAGCATAAAATGTACTCTATAAAACAAAGAAAAATAAGTAGAAAATGATTACAGCACAAATTGTTTATGAATCCCTGTAGAGCAGCGTTGTGTAACAAACAAGGGAGAGAACCCCTTATGCCCAGCCGTATACAATCTAAATAACACTTTTTTTCCCCACACTTGATAAAAATCAACCAACAAGTAGAAAGACTATGCCACAAAATTTATAATAAATTTAATAGGCAAGTCGTTCATGCCCACAGCATGTGACCCTGGACAATTCTGCCAAAAAAAAAAAGGAGCAGTTTAAACTTTAAATATTGGGAATATTTTGATAAAGCTTAAGGTTTATGTCTTCATTAAAAGGCCAGTTAGCATTTACATCATATGTGAGGAACGCAGACTGTAGAATAAGGTCTCATATTGCAAAATCTGTCCAATTTTCAAACCTCTGTGTTAGCTAACTCCGAAGATATTTCAGAAGTTGAAAAGATTAGCTTTTTGTGTGTTCGAGGCATAATAAAAATAGATACATCAATTCCCAATATAAAATGAGAATCCAGTCAGTAGCCTGATATTGATAAATGGAGGCTTTCAATTCTGGTGGACACTTCACCTTATTTTATATTACAATGCTGCTTTATTGCCACTGCTGTGGTTGTGAAATGTCACTGATTCTTTGGCTAATTAAAAGATGGGCAGCAGATTGCCATTAATGAGATTTGGCTTCCACAAAATAAGGCTCTCTTGGTGTGTGGCTGCGTAAGTCAGCTAAGAGAATCAGACCTCCCCTTAGATGAAGGGAATCTGTACAGATCACATCGAAGTAAATCTAAAAGTAATCCGCTGTATAAAGGAATGAGCTTTTTGCAATTGTATTTGAGTGTATGCAGGGGTCCCCCTTAGGGTTTTGCAGCCTCAAAGATAACACTCACTTGAGCTGGAACCTCTGAAGAAATACATAGCCAGCAGAAAACAAAGATTTAGCTTGCAGGTCTGCTCCCAAGTATATGACTACATTAAAAACAAAACCAAAACAAAACAAAGAACACCCAAAGATACCCTTCTCCATGCTTGAGTTGCATGGTGGTGGAAAGCAGACAGCAACATTAAAAACTGCTGCTAAAGAACTCGAACTTTTATCTCCAGTAAGACCTTTACTCTTCTGACTTTTTTGAAGATCAAAAAAGATCAAAAAGGCGAAAGAGCCTGATCTTTTGTGTGGTAATGATCCTATTTTACCAAGTTACTAAGCCCATTAAAAAAAGTAATATATAAGCCCTTTTTAGCCACATATACCTAGAAAGATGGAAATTTACAGGTTCGGACCTGCTGACTTCAGTGAAGCTACACCTAGCCCACTGCCCCTTGAACCAAGGGGCTGTGACACCTTTTCCATCTGGAGAGACAAACGCCGAAGCCTTCCGGAGAGGAAGCCCCAGCCCCCTGTACCAGAGAGCAGTCAGGCTGTCCGAATTCACTGGTGACCCATTCCATGTGTCAGGACAGAGCTTTAACCTTAGGGGTTCCTCACCCAAGGCTGTTATCCCCAAACCTGCAGTGGCAGAGAAGCCTACCCAAGAAAGGGCTCCTGGTGGTGCTCAAGGTGACGTGAAGGTTCCTATGCCAAAGCTGAAAAAACCCTGGTTGCAATCACACAGAGGTCTGTTAGACAACATAGGCCTGTGCAAGATCCCTCTTCGATATATAAGGTCACATTAAGCTCTGGGAGAAATTTTCCCTAGTCAAACTACAGCTGGGATGAATTCATCTTAAGATCTTTGGAGGTTTTTTTCTGTTCTCAGAGCTCTAAGTAACTCTCAGCAAGGCAAACATACACATAGGATATCAATCCACATGCATCAGGATGTAGGCCAGCAGCAGTCTCCACGGGGTTAGAAAAATTTCCTGCATCATCTTGTAATTACATCATTTTCCTTAAAGTAGGGTAAGCACTTTCTGGATCATCAGATAGTGGCCACTGTTTGAAACAGGACATCTGCCCACACAGGCCATAGGCCTGACCCCAGACGATAGTTCTTGTTTACCTCATGTCGTATATTATTTTATATAGTCTATCTACGTATGATATAAAATATACACAATATAGATACATAAAATTCAAATAGAGACCTTAGAATTGATAAATACAAGCTGCCAACCCAAACCTTCCCAACACCTTCTCAAGTAGCTTTCGTGCAGTGACGCTGACAACAGCCTGAGCTGCAATTAGAGGGACGTGAAAGTTCAAAGCCACGTCACGGCTTCAGTCCGCCTTTCTTTCCCCCACTTGTTTAAATTTTCTGCTTTTGGTTTTCTTAGGAAGTGTGCATTTTTAGCGGTTAGCTCAGGGGACTCAGTTCTGTACCCAAATCTGTAGATAAGATACTAAAAGAGACCTTTGTCTTACTCTCCTCATACATAAGAGAAAATAAGAATTTATGTCTCCGAGTTGAGAAATGATGGATCTTTTGAGCTACTTTTATATTCATTGGTTCCACTTCTGCTATTTTTTAACAGTTTAAAAATAAACAGTAAACCACAGAAACAGAATATATTCAGAGAAGTATTTTAATTAAAGGCGCTTCAGTGTCCAGGCTCAGGATACTGAAAATTCCTAGGAGACTGCTGATTTGATATACAGCATACATATATGACAGACAGAAGGATCAATAAATACACGCTTTTTTCCTACCACATAAGCCTTTTGTTTCCTTTCCCCCAGTGCACTTAGGGGACTTTCTCCATCAGAACAGCTCATCTCCAAGTGACACCAGCATGAAAAGTGAAGCTTTTTCTTGCCTGCCTTTATGACTCGTCCATCATTGGTTAGTATTTCCAAGTTTTAATTTAAGAGTGCAAAAGGAAATACTGGCCACTAAGGATCTGGTTTTAATTTGAGAAATCTTCCAATTAATAGGAAAGCTTAATTAAAACATCAGTTAAGCGTCCATAATATTGACTTAATGGTGAGAATCTGCAGAAGTGCTCAAGGAGATTTTTTTTCCATGTGTTAAATTAACATTAGTGACTTTCAAAGGTCTTAAGTAGCTGTTATTTGGAGAACGGTTACAAAAATTAAAGCCAGACAGCAATTATGACAGTTTTAGAAGTGCTGGACAGCTCAGCCTTGTTGGAAACGCACTGTTATCCAAAATAAATTCTTCATTTATTTACACAGATCTTTGATATGTATTAAAAAAATCCTTGATTTCCTCACAAATGTCTAACCTTTGGCCAGTCTTTAGTGAAGCTGCATTTTCTACAGTGTACTCTTGGAGAACAAAGTACAGCAGCAACTGGCAAAGTTTTTGAAAATACTACTGGGGGGAGGCTCAAGGAGCCAAAATCATTATTTTTGTATGGAGTGTTTCATACCAAACACAAACACTGGGGGGTCTTGACTGAACTCCTTTGCCCTCCTGCCGTTTATGCCTATGATATTGAGCAATTATACAGCTTTGGCTGAAACAGTATGCTGGATAGGAAATTTCTCACTTATTGGGGGGTTTGGACTGTATTCGTCAACAAAAATGGGACCATTTAGTAATCCTAATGAATTTAAGGGGCAAACCATCTCGCTCTGCTCCTCAGATCTAGCCTTTTCCTGAGTTTTCCCATCTTTAAACGGGATACACGTTGCTCTATGCAGTTTGAAACTTAAAGGAAACCCGAGTCCCAAATTAATGTAAAACTACACCACAAATAAGAGTTCTATGGCTGAATAAGTCTGCGGGAGTTGCAATTAATGAGACTTGGCAGTGGCTTTTGCCAGCGTGCTTGTGCTACCGCTGAAGCGTGCACACAGACACAACACAGAGCCTTACACATTGCAAGGGAACTATAAAGGACATGTTCCATTAATCAAACTACTTTGCTTTTGCCCAATACTTATTCCAAACACATCTGCATATTAGAAGGATTCCAAATGATGGAAGTGTTTTGTGTAATCTTCCTTAAGACATCTTTTAGGGAAAGTTTGGGGTTAACCCTTTTTCTCTCTTCACTTTTAGAGTGGAGCTTCTCACGTGAAATTTCTTGATTTCTCAAAAGATTTCTGTACTATTTCAACTCTACACTATAGTTTGTTCTAATACGCACATACACCTTTACGTGTATTATGAATGCATCTCAGATATCACTATTGACCTCAGATGTAACCAGAAGTTTCCTCGAAGTCTGCAATAAATACTCATTTAGTGTCATTTACTTGGTCTCGCAGGCTGGCAAAGGGTCTTGAGCCTGTGGGTGATCGTGCAGAAGACTTTCATATATTATGAATTATATGAATTCTGATAAGAAAAGCCACCTGAGGCAAAGAGGGTTAGCACCCTCTACTAACACACCTCCAGCACAGAGCAGGGATATCCCCAACAAGCCAACCAAGTGCGAGTAGCTCCATGGAGGATTTCTGCCAGCAACCATCTCCATGGCCCACTGCAGGCTGCCTGTGCCACCCACAGCCCTCAAAGGCCAGCCCAGGACCCTCCTGCTTTCCTCGATGCCGACAGCCATGGGCTGAGTGAGCTGTCACCTCCCCACAGAGGCGTGCATCCTATTTCACTTCTCTCCTCGTCTTCCCAGACATGTATTTCCTGCAGAGCATCCAGGTTACGAACTCTTTTTTTTTTTTTGAGGACTGCCGGCCCATTGATCCCTCTGCTGCTGTGCTGGTCAGCAACCTTTGCACGTCAGGGCAGGAGGTGCCTGAAAGGGCTGGGGCAGGGGGAATGTCACCACGCGGAGGCTGCTGTCCCCCTGCCTCCTACAGCGCTGATTAATTAGCACAGCGGCAGTGCCAGGCCCTTTCTGCCAAGCCATGGTTGGGCAACACGCTGACAAATGTCCCGGAACCAAACGTGTACTTTTCAAAAACACAAATTAAAAGATGCAGATTAGCTTAGGGTATCAGCAGCAGTATAATTGCTGTTTTAGGAGGAGGGCCAGCAAGACCGCAAACAACTACCTGTTTTCTCATTGTTCTCTTTTAATAAGAGTCAACTTTGCAATTAAACTACTCCCTAAAAACACACATTGAAACGATTCTCCCCTGGCTAGTAGGTCCGAGCGCTGGCTCCGTGCCCTACTGAAGGAACAGTTACTAGTCTGCAAGCAAGATGTTTCAATACCTACAGAGACGTACTTCAAAGGGTGCCATTGCCATCAGCTCTGAGCATCTCTTCAGAAAGAAAACGCAAGCTCTCAAGAGCAGACCAGATCGGTCCTCTGCAGCTATAACATTCACTGATAATTTCTGTCCAAGAGTGAGAAACAATACTCTGTTATTATTTTCCATTTTCTTAGTTATGGAATGGTAAGGCAAAAGAGGAGCTACATCAGATTATAAAACAGCAACATTCCTCCGACTGGGTAAATCGTTCTGCCTGTACCCAAGGCATAAGGATTGCATGAAATACTTCAGCAGTGTTAGGCCATTACCTTCCATGGGCTCTGTTAGTTTCAAATATCGTACCAGAAACACAAATGGTCTCTTCCATGAGTAGAAACAAGACTAGTGCTACTCCAGCTTTATAAAGTGAAGACAAAAATAAAATGGAGATGACTCAACTTTTTTGTGGCGTGTTTCATTGTGTGAAGTACATCTCCTTTCTTGTTCTGCTGATTCAATGTGCTGTAAATGTCCAAAACTCTTTGAGAGATGGCTCAAAACTCCTTGAATGACCCTTCTCACCTCAAAGAGTTTTCTGTAAGGAAATTTTCACGGACACGCATCCATTTGGCACTTGAGTGTGCAGAGGCCATATAGAGCTGTACATTTGCCAAGCAGAGCCAGACCTCCTGAATTTGGTGCTCAGACAGTTGTAACAAGAGGACGGACAGCCATTTGTTGTTCCACAGCCTTTTCACTATCCAACATCAAGTTGTCAGGTGTATAAATGCAACAAAATACAACAAACTATGTTGCAGTATTCCACATTTGATGTAGTTCCATGTGAATTTACACACTATTCATTTAGCCAATGTGCAAGTAGAGCAAATATTTGCAATATTCAAGTCACCATCTACAAATGGTTTGTAAATATTTTACCTTTTAAAACCCACAGATTTTGCTGGCAGTCTTCGCTTGCTCTACCAATATATATATATTTATAAAATCAATGGAGAGATGCAGACTAAGATCCCAACACAGGGGTATGCCACTCTGAACGGCAGTCAAAATTCTACAGCTAATGAATACCACAAAACACAGGGGTGAGAACAGAACCCAAATTGCAGTCCCAGAGCTACACTGAGACAGAGAAACTCAGGTAAAAGGGGCAATTGGATTTTAAACTATTTCACTCAGCAACAATTTTTGCTATGGTACGACTATATTAAAACTGCAAAAGGAAGAAAAATAGAGGTCTTAGTCCATGGAGCTGGGTTAGGACAGTCTGGATGCTTCACACAAATTATAACCTGACCCTTCTAGCCAAGGGGAATCTCTTCTAATCAATGACTGATGAGAAAGGGCTGGGAATACCTTCTCTGTTGCTGCCCTGCTTGATCTTCTGACATAGACCTAGAACTTCTTAATGTTGCCAGTGAAAAAGTGCATTCTGTATCTACCATCTGCTGAAGTTTTCTAACACCCTAAAGTGTCCAGAACATGAATAATCTTGCTCCTAAGGACTATATTACTTTGTTTTCATGCTTTTCCCCTTGGTAATTAGGACGTTCTGCATCCCTCCTGCATGTGAAGGCAGACTGCCTTACTAGTGGCACTTGAAAGGAATGACAAACATTGAGCAGCTTGCGCTGCAGCCTCACCATCCCTGCATTCACAGAGCTCCTGCTGAACTCACACAGCTCCCGGGGGACAAAAGCACACACTAAACACTTCACGAAGCAACACAACGCTTTATCGGGGACCCCAAATTACTCCACTGATTTCAGTGCAATGAAACCTAGGTGGCTTTCAGCACGCCCAGTCCAGCAGCACAGAGGGGCTATTCCTGATCTTGCCGCCCCCTGCACACGACGGGGCAATGCATGGAGCATTTTAACAATAAATAAATCAGGCAGCATACAGCTTACAAGCATGTAGCACTGCTGCCTACCTAAAAGTCGTGGTGGTGTGCTTTAAGAGCATTCATGTTATCACCTGATCTTCCCTACTTACCATAATAATTAATGTACAAGCAGTGCTCAGAGGGACCAGCTCCAAGGCCACAGAGGGGAAGAAGAAAGAGCACATTTCAAGAGGATTCCTTTTTTTCAAATAAATAAAGAGGTACTTGGAAACCATATCAAATATCTAAAGCTGAATTTAATAACCACTTTTTACAGAGCTTTTTTGTTTTCTCTTGAATTATGCAATATTATCTGAAAAAGTAGCATCTATAATTAACTGACAAGAGGACTGGAATTAAGTAGGAGGGAATAGTGATAAAAAGCATGCTCTTTATCACCCAAATTTAGTGAATTTGTACTTAAATTGAGGCTTGGGGGTAAGAATACAGTAGCAAGAAATTACCAGTCCAACTTTTAAATGGGTGTAACACTTTTTTTCTTCCCTGCTAGTCTAAAGTACAGCAGAGATTTCACTCATATCCACAAAAGCCAGCTCTCATGAAGCAAAAATGGCACAAATAATTTAGTAAAAAAGTGCTGAACATGCTTTGTCCCGTTGCCAGCAGTGGCACTGTCCTAAGCTGACTTCCCTGCAGTGTCCCTGGGTAGGCAACACATTGGCCTGCAGGACCAGCTCAGCGCTGGCCGACCAGTCCTCGCCTCTGACCTTCCTCCTCCTCCCAGCAACCCCCCATCCAGGCACCAGCCTGCCCTCCTCTGCCAGTGTACCACAGGCCCCAGTTCTGAGACCACAGGTTCACCCGCAGCCTGCCTCTTCACTGACACGGGGAACCCCAACAGGTAAGCCATTCACCTCCCCGACATCAGTCGTGAATTCCTCCTGAGAGGACACCACCTCTGAAAAACACCCTGTGGATGAATGTCTCCATCACAATGACGATTCTGGCCCTGCTGAGCCCTTTCCTTCCTGAAGTTCTGCTGTTATAAGAAAGCATCCCCTTTGAAGATCAGACAGTCAGAATAAATTAGTGTTTAAGGGAATTAACACTTACTCAATCCCGCAAAATTATTTAACGTAGACTAAATTCAAGAGAAAAAGGAAAGGGGAATATTTTTTTAACCAAGAGGAAAGCGTAGGAAGTGGGTAACATTTACTGAACATTGCTGTGAAGTCGCAGCAAAGGTCTCAGCCTTCCTTGTCCTCCAGCTGTGGCAGCCCCTCTTGCCTTGCCCGGCACCTCCATGGCCAGGGCCAGGGCCCAGCCGCTCCTCCGAGTTACCTGGCGCTACCCCGCGAGCATGAAGGCGACAGATCACTCCCTCAGCCTTTTCTAGTGAGTACAGGTTGCCATAAAAAGCAGACAGCTCCTGGTACAGCCAGCTAATTATATGGTTGCTACAAAATAACGGAAACCCAGAGTAATTACGCTGTTGTAGGCATTACTGCTAACATGCTAACTCTTATCAGCAGCGCTGCGGATAATTAGCTCGTGTCACCACACCAGTATTTTACTCCGTGTGCAGTTTTGCACCTCAAAAAAGGTAAAAGAGTTCCGTGATTAATAACTGCTCCAGAAAGTTTATAAAAGACCCAACTGCTCGAGAGACAAAGGAGCACAGAAGCTTCAGCTGGCCAAGAGATCAAGTGCCAGCAACAAATGCACTCTGTGATGGAAAACCTGATTAAAATTTCTCAAAGAAATCATTATGGGTGAGAAACTAATTGAAAGACCTCCCTCCTGCCAGAGCTTTGCTAGAAAGAGAAGACTTCAAAGACGTAGAGGGAGAGCTAATGTTTTCACACTTAAAACCGAAAAAAGGCAATCCTCATGTTTGTGTTTGTTCAGTACACACTTCTCAAATGTTGCCCCCTCACGCTCTAAATCTGCTGGGTTGAAGATCTAAACCTTGAATATACAATGCACTTTAGCTAGGGTGGATGGTGCTATTCTTCCATGCTGTGTGCCTGTCTATTCATGCGCTTTTCTTCTTTCTTCTTCAGACTGATATATAGTAAACAATATGGTTAGCCACTTAAAATTCTCGAGGTTATTAAAATGTGAGCAGCGTTTTTCTTCTCTCCTGGATTTCATCTGGAACCACTACCTAATTAATATCCAGAACCCAGCAGGAATCTGAATAATAATAAATATAAAAAAAAACTTTTGTTGTTCCTTGAATAAATCTGTGTAATTTAAACCATAATCATGGGGATTTCATCAAAAGTAACTCGGGTCTTCCAAATCCCACATCATCGTTACAAACAACTTTGTAGTGCGTTTTCCAAGGCAAGATATCTCTGTGCTTTCATATTTTAAAGGCAACATTTCTAATGACGACAAGAATGCATTTTATATGTAAGCAGTAGAATCCGGACGGTTTGAATCCCATGTACTTCCCCATATCTTCCACCAACGTGTACACCGTACTGTAAGGGATCAGTTCATACAAATCCTTCTCTCTCTCAAAGACACATTGTCTTATCTGTCGAGCGCTAAGGTGCAGTTGGAGTATAATGCAAGTCCATTTCTCACAAGCTTAGAGCTTAAGCACTTTGTTATTGGTTATTAGGGCTGGACTCCTAGAGATAAACCTACAACTACTATACACCAGTGAAGGGCAAATAAGCAAAATCCCTGACAGAAGTCTGTTGTAAAATGATGAATAAGCCTCCTAAATTGCCATAAGGCGCTAGTCACAATGGAATTGTATTTGTCAGACATGCATTGTAACCCTAAGGTTATCATAGTGGGCCAGCAGATACAGGAGGAGTGCTTAACACTATCACCCCCTAATCATATCTCCTACAGGCTAAAAACTCTGCAGGGAGCATTACCACTTAAAGAGGTGGTAGTGTTTCTATGGACTGAATGTAGACAGCTTTGGATATAAAGAAAAAACCTACAGAAAAGGCTGACAGATACATTCACCCAGGCCACTCACCAGTATATCCGGAATTGAGATATAAAAAAGTCCTCACAAATCATACCCCCAAGGCTGGGGTTCTAAATAATAAAATACTGTAGATTACTACTTTATTAGTTTTTAAAAAGCTTATGAAAAATTATCTTTTGCCTGTGGGAAGACATTTTATCAGAAATTATAGCAACTCCAACAGTTTTAAGATATCAAATCTAGAAACTAAGCAGCTGTAGGAAATAGATGATGTTATATGCTATTCGAGCAAATTAAATTCTCAAGTTCTAGCACCCCTATAAGTTATTTCACTGTATTTATCTTAAGCTTGACTAACACTGATGTACAGTGCAAGCCATGACTAGCTAGTATTATAAATCCTTTATATCACTGGAAGTGGTAAGGAACACAACAGAAGTCTTCTTCCTCACTGAAAAATACCAATTCAGGGAAACGTTTGCACTCGTAACCTTCTGTCTGGACCTGATGCGCACCATAGGACATAGACAAGTGAGCAAAAGCAGTTCCAGAACAGTCAAAAGCCCGGTGATTGGGACACCCCCCAAGAAACACTTCGGTCTTTGCAGGATCTGGAGCAAGGAATTGACCTCGGGTTTCCCTGTGGCCCAGCTGACTGCTCTGGTCAGTGGGCTGTCGTCATTCTTGCTTGCTTTATTCCCCACCCCGCTCTCTATGGGCTATTGAACATTTAATTATTTATACCAAGTGGAACAACTCCAACAGTAGAGATTGAGATACACCGCATACACCTGCTCTTTCATTCATATTTCTGCATCAGAATAAAAATTTCAAAACCTTGACTCTTTTAGGACAAAGAATCATTTTCTCGATAGTCATACGTATTATGTGACAAAAGAGAAAAGAAAATTGTCACAGCATTTGTAATGCTACATTTCATTTTTTTCCATAGTTGTTTGTAATCGTATATAATCACAAATATATTCAATATAGTAAGTCTTGGGAAAAAGAATTAATTCTGATCATTCTAGTACCAGTTAAAGAGTCCTTGTCCTTAAAGGATTGAGCACAAGGCAGTTCTCATTCTCATTTCAAGCATTTACCAGCTCACTAGTAGCATGCTGTTTTTTAAATATTACGCGTAATTTTTAAGTATAGCAGAAATAGCAGAACAAATGATTTCAATAAAATCTATTTAAAAGAATCACAAATAGAAGGGGCAGTTTTAAAGCACAACACTATAAGATAATAACTAGCAACAAGTTAGAGCTACGCATTACAATTCCTCTGCAGTCTTTGTGATGATTTAGAAAGCCTTTTGATTTCATTTCTGTTTAGGCAAAAGAAAAGTAAGTATCAACTGCTCTGCAGTGATACAGCAACAGCGCATAAGTGCTGGTTTTACTGATCTAAGAAGATCTAATTAGAAGCCCAATTTCTGGGCGTTTTTCAAGTGCTTTCTTTAGTCTACATTAGAGTCATTCATATGAACCTCTACTGCTTTATATCATTTGTTCTCTGGATTCTTTTTTACCACTCATGTAAAAAAAAAAATCAGTTTCCTTCACCCAAAATACAGAACAAGTAACCAACTACTTTGAAGTACTTCCAACTCTGTTCTAAGAAAAGTTGGGTTTCAATATTTATGAGATTAAAACACCACAAAAAAAAAAAGAATATAGTCTTACTAATCTGTACTGAACTGTACTAATTTGTACTGAATGACAAATTCGGATGCTGCAAGAAACCACAAGGGAGTAAACTCCTTGGACTCAGCAGGAAGGATATTCTCCTATAACCACAAAGGACAGAAAGACAGAGCTCCCTTTCAGGTGCTGGCCTCTCTGTTCTGACCAGGAAGATAAAATTTTACTACCTCCTGTATGCCCATATATCCATGCACTAACATATATATGAAGCAAATCACTTCACCTAAAATCACCGGTGGGCCCCATTTATAAACATGCTCATCCTTTGCCTCAAAGTCAATACACAGTGCTCTCTGCTCCCGGTACTCGGCTGAAGTTCCCAGTGGTTCTGTAGGGCAGACCCTCCTCAGCTTCCCTGCACCAAGATCCCAGCATTTGGATCATGTGGGGTTTGGTTTTGTTTTTAAGAAGGTGCCTACTATTTTTCTCCTGCTAGGCACCTCTCTTCCCATATCCCATGTCTCCTTGGCTCCGCTGCAATTTAATATGATGGAGATTTACACCCCTGGAGTGCGTAGCAATGCTTTTCAGGAAAGAGAGTCAGCCTTTTGGCTTCTCAAGCCAAGAACTCAATTTCATTGATTGTTTGATTTATGGTGCAAAACCACTTATTGCACTTTACACAGTCACCACTCTCACTCTTTCTGGGTCTAGAAAACCATTGTTTAAGTAACAGCAACAGTGCTTTTCCTGCCATGGAAATTAGTATATTGCTGTTTCCCATTTGAAAGTAAATACTAAGGCTATCAGGAACAAAAAGATAAGACAAAGAAAGCAAAACTCTGCATCAGAAACACTCTTACCAAGGAATGCTAGTGAGTATCCAACAAAAGTTTTTCTACCTTTAATTTTCAGCCTTACATAAGCTGAGACAAAGTACTTTCTATAATGTTGCAATCCCACACGTATGGGATATGCAGACATTTAATGTGATATGCAGCTTGAACCCCACCAAAAGAGTCCTTTTGAATTACTGTAAGCACTATACTTGCCCTCCAGTGAAGCTGCATTTGAAGAGCAGCCAGTTAAAGCAGTTAAAGCCCTCACTCAGGTGGCAGGTAAATGGGTAAAAGCTCTCCATGTGGAAAAGGTGGGAAAGTGTTTTTTTTTTTTTTTTTTTTTTTTTACAAGGTGTGGTGTGCTGTTGGCATCACAACGCCATTCTAGAGGGACTAAGGATGGGATTGCAAGAGGTAAGGTATTATGGGGGAGGAAATTATCAGGAAAGAACTAAACTGTTCCATGTGATTAAAAAAATACAAGAATGTGAAATCTCCGTGATGGCTACAGCTGAGGAATACCCATCCTAAGGTATTCAGTTACATCAGAGTAGCTTCTTCTGCTTTGCACATGCATGAGTAGCCTTTGAGGTGCTAACCTCTGGGATCAGTAATGGCAGATACTATTTTCTTTTCTGCTCAACCCTGAGCTTACAGAAAACTTCCTCCCAGCTCCTCTGATCCCTCCACCAGCACTTCACCCCAGCGCACACACAAGTTACCCAGCCCCTCTGAATACCCACAGCAGGTCAACTGCTGCAGGAAGACAGGCTGAAGAACTGCCACTGATGCCAGTAAAAATCACAACATAATGGGTGATAATGCTATCTTATGCAGGATATCAGCTTTCCCACACCTACAGAGCACTGCAGAGCTATTTGTGGGAACCTGCCTCACCACCAGACATACATCCTTCTCCTTCAGGAGCGCTGCAACCTTCATGTCCCAGCGCAGACAGGCAAGGCTGGCCAGCACACAGTCCAGCAATTGATCCCAAACTCCAACGCTGGCAATAGCGGCACTAAAGCATTTCAAATACAAGTGGAGAATAATTTATTTTATAGGTAAGGAGCAGTAGATGGCACTCTCCGCTCTGCTTAGCAGCGAGCAAGAGCTCAGCAGGGGGCACTCTGTAATTAGAGGTAACTCCTGGTGCAGATCTCAATCCCAGTACCAGCCGCCTACAGCCATTAAAGGTCTTCTGACATTTTTCCCACAAAGAAAAATACTTAACTCCGCAATCATGTGTGGCACCATAGTTTCCCATGCCTGTTCACGTGCTAGGTTCAAATCACTCTGCACAGGGTTACTGGAGAATCCCTGCCCCATCCCCCTAGACGTGGCTGTGCTTCAGGGACCTCGGTGAAATGACCAGCTCTGCTGGCCGGGCTTCAGCGAGCCGTGGGTGGCCACCTATGGAGGAGCATTTTTTCCATATCAGAACTGGACGTTAACTGGAAGAGGATCAAAAGTAGAAGGAAGTGCAAGAAAAAACAGTAGGAAATTGGGTGGCTGGGAAGGCTGGAGTGAGCATTACCTCAACCAAATTAAACTGAGAGACAGACTGACCGAGTTGTGGTATCTGTTTATTTTGTCTTGTGACATGAAAGCAAACCCCGGAAAAGTGATGCACGCTTACTCAACAGATCTGCTTCCTGCACGTTCAGTCCCTCCTGGAGCCAGAGGGACTCCTCCGACTCCTACAGCTCCAACAGATAAGCACACGTGTTATTCACTGATCACATTAAACCATTTTTGCTATGGAAAAATAATTTTCGCTGTAAGGCATTACACCACACAAGCGATTTTATGTACCTTTGTGCATTACATACACACACAACCTTCTAATCAAACAACAGCCTTGACTCATACTGAAAAACCCAATGCCACCAGACTTGCACACCACTACTTCAAAACTACAATTTTACAATACTACAACTCTGCCTATTCTTCCACATTTCACTTGATCTCTCCTTGAAAAAACAGCACAGTTCAAGTCCCACAGTCCATGGTGAGCACACTACCCCCTCCAGCTTCCACCAGCGCTCATCCAAATGCACACTGTGCCCAGAAGAAGGCTGATGGATGTTGGCAGCTTGGGCTGGGAGCAGCGATGTAGTGGAGATGGAACAGAGAGGGCTGAGCAGGTCAGGGGCTTCCATTCATCTCAGCTGGGGCATAAATTCACACATGCTCTCCTGGGTAGGCAGGTCTGAGGGCTTTATAAATCATACAGAGAGTTGCTCAGACATTTTCCTGTGAAACACATTTATGTGAGAAAATGCCAATTTATCACTACAAAAAACATTGTATGGGTATGCGCATTCATTTAGAAAAACCAGTGAAGGAACCCCAGCTAACCAAAAGATTCCCAATGGAAATCTCAGTTGGTCTCTAGCTTGCCTGCCTTGCCTGTTTGCAGCCACAAAACTGCCCACTTCATGGCAGTCATGTTCCTGAGCCATCAGGGCTTGGACTGCCCACATCCATCAGGTACAAGTCTCACCATGCTGGAAAGAGTTTAATTCCAGGTTCCTGAAGCTACCCAGCTCTCCCTTCCCAGGGCAAGCAGGGTCCCATTGAGTTCACAGGGCCTTGCAAAGACTCAGAGCAAGCAGAAATAATTTTCTCCCCATGACTGAGATGTTAAGTCCATGGGAAACCTGGGCTGCCTGTTCTCACAGATCTCTCTGGTAATGGAGAAATATCATATAGCAATGAACAAGAGGAGATGTGCCCAAGTATCAGGGTATTGCTTTTAGGAAGATTAGCTTCAAACTTTCAGAAGAAAAGTCTCATGCTGGACAGTAGCACAAAGTCCATTTTTTTCTAGTATTCACTAGAGAAGTGGCTAGGACAAGTTTCTAGGTTTTATTTGCTTGTTTTTATCTCAAACAGAAATAGAGAATAACAAAAAAGGCTAACACTTTCAGTGCCCAAGTACAGGAATTATTGCTGTTAATTTACCACACTGCAAAATAACATTTAAAAATCATCAGAACACCACAATCACGTATTTGGCTGCAGGGTTAGAAAATGAAATAAAAAAAGGAGCCAAGCCAACCCAACACTTTCAATGCCAAATACAGTAGCGAAGTCCAGATCAGAAGTGCCCCTCTCTGAGAAGCCCACTCATGGCGAAAGGTTTCCGATACGACACGGTCGCCACATGCTGCCTAGGAGTTGCCTTGAGAACGAAATCTGCTCCTGCAGTGATGGTGATCAGAACTGCTCAACTCCTGTGTTTGGAGGAATCCTTAGAGGAAAAGAAAAGGCAGCAAGCACAACTCTGTTGAATTAAATGTTCTAAACAGACCAAAAAAGTTGTACAAGGGCATGACTTCTAAATAAAGTGAAATGTCTTTATATAAGTGTTTGATTACTAAAGGAGTGCATTGGAGAAACCAAGTCTATTTTTTTTTTTTCACAAAAGCAAATCCAGAGTTATTGTTACACTGCCCATTTATATACTGGCCAAAAGCTATTTTCTGTACCAGTGTCCTTTCACCTGCTCAGAATAAATCTACCTCCTCGTGAGGTAGATTAGTTACTATTATGATAGCTCTAAAACTAAATCCGTATGTTACAAGCTCAACTGTTCCTACACAGACACCAAAATAAATCCAGTGATTTACTGGAGTCACTTTGGTACTGAGAGAGGGTAAATCTGGCTCCGTGTCATTTACAGTAACATTCTCAATGGTGACAAAATACACAAAGTTGTTTAAGTCTGAATTAGCGTGAAATCAGGCTGAGAAGTCTGAATTATGAGTGAGAAGAGTAAGGTTAGAGAAAATCTGCATTATGTACTTGCACATATGAGCTGGGGCTTCCTTTCTCCAGCTTGCAAAGGAAATAATCATGAAAACGTAACAACGCAAGATCAAGTTTCTTTTCACCCACACAATGACATTGCTAAAGTCTTGAGTCACACTACAAAAATTGTCATTATTTATTGCTCAAAAAAAAAACAAACACCCACCACATCTTTAACAATTACAGTGAATCCCATCATAATGGATGCACAAAAAGTTAAGAAGTTTATACTAATATCCAGATAGCATTTTATTTGTTTTTGAAGGTAAGCTGCTCCTATTTTGCACCCATTTGAGGAGTGATACTGGAGCCATTGAGCATCTTTTGATCGATTTCCAGTGATTTGGTTCCAAGCACTTGTAAAGTCCCACTTAGTAAAGTCTCTTATTTGCCATCTTGGTGACTCATATGGAAAAAAACCAA
Source organism: Anser anser (assembly GCF_964211835.1). NCBI lineage: Eukaryota > Metazoa > Chordata > Aves > Anseriformes > Anatidae > Anser > Anser anser. Next base: position 9,121,742 of record NC_139732.1, read on the forward strand.
TGAGTTGAACTACAAAATCCCCCAAATCAATGTCTACCATCCATTTCTATTTTGCTTTCGTTTTTGAAGCTGACAAACACTTGGGTCAACCTTTGCTTGCATTAAATTGAAAAGAAAGCTCATGGTATCAGAAAGAAAATGCAGATGGGTTCTGACAATTATTTTTCAGGAAGTCTTAGGGGAGCTAAACACAGTCTGATGAATAACTGCTCATTTTTAGTTAATTTGTCAGTATCCTGGTACAACTGCATGAAGTAGAACACCACATTTCAGTTTGCCAAGCATCTACTAAGTGGATTACTTGTGCATACACAGACTTCCCACCTCCCATGGAAGTCAGAAAGAAGAGGTAGGGAATGAGAATGGCCTCTTGCCCTTTGTCTCAAAAATCATGAAACTAAGAAGCAAATATGAATTAGAAAGGGGGCCCTAGAAGTAATGGCCAGATCTGGGAATCAATCATGCTTAACATATGCCCCTGCTCCCTTTGGTATGTTCAAGCGCACGGCTAGAAGAAACCACTGTAATAAACTGGTCCAACCTCCTTGTGCAAGAGACCGCAAGTCCTGCCTGAAATAATGCCTGCTTGAGTTAGTTGTTAGATTTTTTTTTTTTATTCCTAAGGGGAGCAGCAGGAGGAGGGCTGCACAATGAAATCCTCGCTCCTTTGCAGCTTCCCCGCGAGGCGCTGCACCCCGCAGCGTGCTCTTCACCAGCTTTTGTTATGTCTCTCCAGCAAGCTTTAATACAAACGGGTTACAAGCCAGTCCTTAAAACAGCCCGCCTTTGCCTTTACTGCCATTCAGAGAGGTTTGACTTTGACTAATACTCGTGTGCTAGTTTATTTTCTTTTTAAGCAAGCTGATCAGGTCTCAGTCCGCAGTTTCCACTCTCGCTGCAAGCAGCCCACTGCTCCAGGACCACTGTGGCCTGATCTACTTTCAAAGCCTTTAACCCAGTTCTAATTTTGCTGCGAGCGTATCTTTAAAAAGAAAAATTGTTATGATGACAGCTAAAGAAAGCTGAAGTCTCTGGGGCCAGCGTCATGTGTTCGCATCAGGAAGCTGACCACCGTTGTTAAAAATTAAATGTTTGACATGAACTGAAGTCACAGAAAAATATGATTCAGTCTTTCAGCAAGCACTGTTTATGAAAGCTTGAAAGAGCTGAAAGCCCGGTATGATTTATATCCTGGGAGCTGCTATGCAACTTTAAACATGTTCTTTTTTCAAGTTCATCTTGTCATCCATAGATAAATATAGATTAGGACAAACCAAAATAAATGGGTGGGTACCAAAATCCACAAAACAACTAACCATAATGGAAGTGCTTGTTCTTCTATTCAATAGCAAAAACAGCATATACTTGGTTTAAATAGCCAGTTGGGGTAAAATGAGTATTATTGGACAGGAACACTTAACCAGCATGATCCAAACAAGTCAAAAAATAGCCAGAGTACAACCACATAAAATAAAACACTGACCAGATTTAAGTATAATTGGTCACCCTCCCATGTTTTTGGATTCCTATTATTATAGCTTAGGAGACTCTGTAATGTACCTTTGGAAAAAGTCAAATGGTTTCACTGGGTTTCTAACCTTTGCACTTCAGTAAGATGATCTGCTGAGAATGTTACTGTATGAAACTAAACAAAAAAAGAGTCCACTTTATTCATAGAGGTGCAGCAGACACTTACGTGACTGTTCATCATCACCAGTGCCTCCAGCCCTGTTTGCTTACCATATCCCGATTATGCAGGCAGTATGTGGGCAAAGCTAACTTTACATGTTCCACCATAACAAGCTACCCTATTTTCAGCATTAAAATGGCATTTAAATAAATATTTATGTTACGTCATTGGGAAATAAAGGCCAGACAGCATCCCACTGTGTTTCTCTCCAGGATGAGCAAAGCCAGCGATCAGACCACAAGTCCCCGAGCACACGAGGGAGGACAATTTGGCAACGTTACGTAATGCAGCAGGCTACCAACGGACCCTTTGTGCATCCGAACAAATCCCATCCTATTTTATCCACTTGGATTTGCTATAGTTACACTTTTCTAACCATTTCAGCCTCTGCTGCTCTGACCCTCTCTGATCGAAGGACAAGGAACCCGAATTCCTCCCCCAGTAGTTACTCCTGGCAAGGTCCCAAGCAGCTCTCCTCATGCCAGGGAGGTTTGGGGGTTGCCCTGGGAACATAGGGAGGACCTTGGTGAACTGCCCTACTACGGCCAGCACAGGGCTGGCCAGGTTAGCTCTCACAAGCACCTTCAGGAATGAAGAAACACCCTAGTGCCATTTCCTATTGCAATATCTATAAAACAGTCACACCTGTATCGAGAGAAGCCCTGCAAAACTTTGCAATGATACACAATCCTTCAGAAGTAGGGAGCACAAGCTTTAGCTGGAAGCACTTAAAAGTTATTGTATGCACACACATTTGGTAATTTGTTCATGACACCTCCACTGTCTTGAGAGAAAATCATACACGACTGTCTCCATTGTTTTTTCCTGGTTCTTAACCTCAGCCTACCTTCTTTTTCTTCTCTCAGTCTGTAAGATGGTCTGGGAAGGATCCTCTCTTCTTTAATATTTAGAAAGGGCCTAAAAAAATCACAGCCACCAAATAAGCATGTATTAAACGGCATCCCAATTTCAGATCCCAAGAGACTGGAAAGTGCAATTCAAACAGCTGCTTTTTTCATTTATGCATCTCCAAAGGTCAGCCATGAGCTTGAATGTATAATACATAATCTGCCTGTGCTCATCAAGGGAGAGGTCCAATCCTCAGTCATTTTAGGGAGGAAAGAAACCAGCCTGGCTAACACCTAGTAAGATGCCCTGTGGGAAGTAAAACTGGTGTCAGAAACAATGTGGGTGATGGTCAGCTCTTTATCTAATCTTTATAATAGTTGATTCACTCAACACTTAGGCTTGAAATTCGCAAGCAACATATAATCTTTGACTTCAGGAAAGCAGACTTCAAAGGAACATCGCTTCCTCAGACAAGCTGATTGAAACTTTGTAATGTACAGAATCTCACCATTAAGCATAAAAGCCATGATAATTCTAAGTCAATTTATAATGCTTCTTTGTTTTGCATTTTCTTTTAAATAACAAGCTTGTAAATCATTAATAATAAGATGAAGACATTTAAAACATTTGTATGAAATATTTATAACCAAATTTGAAATACAATATCACCTGAGGTGAGAACTGCATACCTGTGGAGCGTAAACCTACTGCTACTGAATTTATGAACTCCAATTTAACAACAGTTTATTTGAATTTGGTTTTAAAGTTTTAGTTCCCATGGAACTGAATGGCAAAATGCAAATCAAAAATTCATGCTGCATCTGAAGGGAGAATGCAGTATATTTCCCATACAGAATGAAGGATATGTAATTCACAGCCATTTTAATGTGGCATGAACAATTTACAGAAAAGCATAGTCCAGGAAAAATTATAATTAAGATATAAAAGGGGAGATCTGTGGTGTGACAAAATGTATGTTGTGTAATGCAGTAGTAATACATAGGGATATTTAAGTTACAATTATTTTGTAAACCTCCACAAAAAAAAGTCACCCAACCAATACAAATCATTCAGCCAGAATTTATCAAAGAGATTTGAATGTGTGAAACCAAGCTGAATAACACGGAAGAATTCATACCTCATTAGCAAATCACCAAATTTCTAAAATCCAGTCCCAGGCAGCCCTTCTGGTCACCACAGCCCAGCCATTTTTCTGGCATTAAGTAAAAATTTGTGCCACAGGCACTGCCACCTCGCCTAAACATTTTTTGTTCTACCCACATCATCAGTCTCAGGACACGACAAGTAACTAATCTACTGATTCCACTTTCTCTAACAAAAGGAAGCAGAATGGACAAAAGCAGTCCAAAAGACGGTTAAAGAATATTTGCTACCCCTGTAACTGTGCATGCCAAGTGGCTAAGGCACATTTGCCTTACAGGCACGGGTTAACAAATTCCCAAACCAATAACATCTGAGAGTGGTATTGTTTCTGAGTAGTTTGATACCTTGCTTACTTTTTGGTGTTTCAGCTGCTTGGTAAATAGGATAACATCCAAAAATACATTTATTTTTGGTATCCCCTAAGCACTTCAGTTAGCGAACAAATTGTGGGAATTAAAGCAAACAAACAGTTCCCTTCCTGGCTGCAGACACTGAACCGGTCCTAGTGACATTAATTGGAGTGGAGTTCACCTTGAAGGTAAATAGCCCTTTGCTTAGGTATTTGCAGAGCTGTTGGCCCTTCTGGTCAGACCCAAAACCAAAGTCTCCAAACACAGACCAACTGTATTTTTATTAAGGGAAGGTTTGGTTGGTAAAATGGTGCATTAACACTATTGCTTGTAGATTTAATAAATGAGAAGAAAATTGTGGAAAGCATTCCGGGGCAGCCATGCCACAAATGTTGTGATTATCAAGGGTTAAACAAATGTAACAGACAAAAAAAAGTTGATAGAGGCTATATACTATCAGATAACTCAAGAAGTGGTAAAGAAAGATTTAGAGGAAAAATAAGAAAACAGTAGAGCAATTTGCCCACTGAAGAAATGTCAAACACTAGGGACTGGTTCCATTTTCTGTCAAAGCTTTCCTAGGCCACAGCACCCATGAAAATCCCACTGAACCAAGTTTTAGCTCTCCCCATGACACGCACATTTTCTTTCTTCAGTAAAGAGCACGTTTTGTCTGCTAGGCAAAGGCCCTTGTATTCTGCACAGCTGGGGGACTTCAGACATCCTTACACAGACTGATAGCATAATGTCTTGTTTAGCTAGACTATACTGTCACAGACAGTTTGCCTTGAACAAATGACATGTTAACAGTTTGCTCTGCATGTAAAAGCACTGTCATATCTGAAACCTGAGATCTGCAAGTACAGAAGAACACGGAGAAGTCTAACAAATTGCTTGAAGATGCCACAGGACATTTCTGGTGTGTGCGCTCAACTCTTGCCAATACCACATGCATGACATGGTATCGGTTCTCTAACAGAAGAGAATCCCTCTCCTACCACCTCTCCTAAATGCATCACATTGGAATAGGAAGCTCAGATTATAAATCTGGTCCATCTGGGGAGGAAATGACACGAATCCTACCGAGGGCTGGATGTGACTTCAGCGCCAAGTGCTGATCTGAGAGTCCAAGCAGGGGTTCTGTGGAGCACTGAGCTATAGACAGGAGAATTGGCTTCCAGCACACAAGGTGACACACTAATAAATCCATAGGAAAAAACAAACACAAAAGCTGCTACATAAATAATGCATTCATATTGCCTGGTTTTAAACAAAAAGTCTGACTACAGTCTAGACACGACAGTTAAACTTATAACAGAAAATTATTTCCCTGATCTTTTTCACTGAAACTAACATAAGAGCAGCATTGTACTCTACTTAAAAAATGATTCTCCATTAAAGAAAGATCAATCAGCTTCAGATAGAGCTTCATGATGGTCCAGTTCTAATTCAGTCTACTTCACCACAGAGCTTTGCCATTGACCTGGAAGGTGCAGTATTCATTACCTGACATGGTTTGGGGCAAGTTACCCAAAATACCACTGAGCTCAAGAACAAACAACAATGAAAACTAGAGTAAGGATGAAATGAAACAATGAGCTTCATTTCATGAACATGAGAGTAAGGATTTTGAGCTCTGCTCCTTAATTATTGTGGTTTCACGTGAACATGTCACGTATCATACAGTAGATACTCTTTTCCTAATTCTGCTGATGCATCATTTTAAAATGTAAACATATGTAAAATCTACTTAAAAAAATATACAAAAAATCATGACAATCTTCCGTTAATGTGACTGAACTCACTTTTTATAGAACAAGCACGCATGGTAGAGGACTTAATACTCTTCTCTCCATCACGTATGTGACTAAATCTACCATCAGCAAAGCTGCTGTGGCGAGTACTAACAATGAAACATCAGGAAGGCTCACTGGCTAGTACCACTATGATGGGACTCGCAAAGCGAGGTCAGAGATATCACCTGGCAATACGGTATTCTAAAATTATTGGCAGGAAATGGGTATTCACAACTGCTAGCTAAATTATTTTTAAGTGTAATGTGCTGGAGAGAGTGGGCGAGTGGCCAAATTCTTCTCTCAGCCATATAAATGCAATTCTGAAGTGACTTCATTGACCTGAGCACTGAAGTAGAAACGTGAATCTATTTCTACCTTAAATGTACTGCAGCCTGTCGCATTAGTGCTGTGATCCTGTCAGATCCTACAAGTAAACAGGGTCAGGACATGCCAATAGACAAACAGGAGATTGTCAAACAACCTCTAAACACGTGAAAGAAGGAGTGCTGGTACCTGCACAGCCATCATTTTCTGAGCATCTTTCTTCAGGAGCTTTTCCCCTGTGCGATGCCCACCAGGGCCCAAATATTCCCCTTACCTCAGTGACAGCACAAAAGGCCCTAACAGGCATTTGTATCCTCTCGTAAGGCTACAGCACCCAACTTCTTTCACTCACCTTTCTGATGCCCCTTAATTCTCCTTTAGGCTATACTCGTGAAGATTGCTATCCTTTCACATACTTGGCTGGGCAAGTGGCTCACATAAACAGACCCTGTGTTGCTTTTCAGGATGAGGGATCTCGACAAAAACCTGTTTTCTGAACTACCGGAACGAACAAGCATCATTAGGGTTAAGATGTGATAGGAAACGATCCCACCAGTAACTCTGCTACTAGATTTAAGGCAGGGACTTGGCTCTGGACCCCAGAGGGGATGTGTCCCCTCAGCCTGGCAGGGCCTTGCTGCCTCCATCCTTGCAGGAGCCTGGCTGCATGTGGAGAGGAAGGGCAGCAAGTCTTACAATAGGATGACCTAAGACTCATTTTGAGACAATTTCATCTACTTCAGGAGAACTTACCCTTCCCCAGAAGGGCTGCCACCATCCAAATGGATTGCATGGTTCCAGCCCATGCAGAAGTACCTCCAACACATCATCCCCACCAAATACGTTTATACAGTTTGGGTGGACAGCCTCAAACACAGGCAGGATTCCAGACTGGACCTGTGGTGAAGACAAACTGAATTTATGCCTTATGTGATGTTAGGTGGCAGTATGCTGCTATGTTAAAGACCCGATATACCTTCCAGTGCTCTAGGAACATTTGGGATATTAACCAGGGAGCCTCAGCCAGATGACAACTTTCCATTCTGCTGACCTACATTATTACTGCAGTCATTATCTAAGGTAGTCTTTGTTTTGCGTCCCAAGCCTCTATTTGTCTAGATAGGCAAGCTAAGGACCTCATTACAAGTAAGAGATTTGAAAGCATATCATGAAGTATACAAAGCACTTCACAGTCCTTTGATTAAATGAATATACGCCAGGTGTCTTTATTAGTCAATAAAGAAGATACAAAAGATGATATGAGAAAGTCAGAAAATGCTCTCAAATCCTAAATATCTGTTTTGATCAACTTAGTAGCACAATTTGCCATAAAAACAAAGCACTAAAGCCAAATACACAAATACAAATTCTAACCCTCTTAGTCCTTAGCTGTTGAGTAAGCCACTGTGAAACACCCAGGAAGGCCGATAAGAAAAAACACAACCCATCAATACTGAAATCTAGACTTCTTACAAATAAAATATGACGAACGCTTCACTTCATCACATTAAGTTAAAAAGCACTGCTTATCTAGTATGTGAAGCAGCTTTAATTTTGCTCAGGCTCTGCCCCATAAGAATGCATTATGATTTGTTTTTTTGAACTATGGTTCCTACGTTAACTATGATTATTGAAAATACCAATAATCCATACAAGTGAAAAATCCATTATTTTTAACTAAAAATTAAATAAAATTCAAATCTGTCACTGGAAAATTCCTTAGGTGAAAGAAAGATACACAAAAGGATCTTCTAAGCTTGGCAGATTATAAATAGATGTAGGTACATACAGAAATATTTTGATGCTATTTTCAACATGACCTTTCAATGGTTAACTAACCAACTGTAAGCAGTACAAATCAAAACAGTTCTATTATTACATATTATTACATCTTCATTACGTATCCTGTTAATCTGACCCTTGGATTTACTATATTTAATACTTACATATAAGGTAATTAACCTTTTACTTAAGGTAACAAATAACGTCAAATTAACAAATTTGCATACTTTCTTTGCTAGTAAGATATCTAAGCTGCTAGTACCTTTCATTAAATAGATAAGATTATTTAATAAAAGATATTTAAAGCTTTCTAGTCTTTAATATTTCAAAAGTGAAATTTACCGGAAAACCTAAGTATATTTTTTTCCATATAATGTTGATCAAAGTGATTTTATTTGTTTCTGTATATTCTTGTTGAAAATCTTGGCTTCTTATAGAGAAACAAATGCCCTCCTATTTTTCAGCACCTTTTAAATTATACCGAAAATAGAAGATAATTTAAGGAAAACAGTTTCTATGAAATACGATGTGGATAAAAGCAACTCTATTCTCTAGTAAAATTCCCCATAAAGATTTCTAATCAGAGTGTTTCAAAGTTGTAGAAGTGGTTTCTAACACCATGATTAATCAATACAGTGAAGATGCCTTTAAGACTTCCAGTACCAGCTAAAGAGTCTGCAGCCACATGATATGAAGTGCTGGTCTGGTTTTACCTCACTCTGCCAGTTTGGATTTGATCAGAAGTTTTCGATGGGTTAATGTTGTGCTAGCCAACTACATACTGGATCAGGTGTCACCTGTATGTACCACTCAGCCTTGATGAAGTATAACATGCCCTTCTCTAGCCACCACGAAAGCGCAAAGCTAGGACAAAGCCTGCATAACATGCTTTGAGTAATTCAACTGAAACGTGCTCATGCCAAACCCAGTTCAAATTAGACCTGTGGTTTGGTGTTAATGATTGTGAAAATGGCATAAGCAGTCTGACCAGTCACCCAACCGGCAGGAACTATTTCAGTGCCCTCACCCACAGAACACCTCTTGCAGTAGTGTGCACAGATATGAACTTAAGAGTTTGGCTCTGAGGCAGTTTTGGGTACAGCTGAGATGGCATTGCTGTAAACAAATGCAGTAGTAGAACCTGATGATAACCACGCTCCAGATCAACAGAATGGAATGAAGATTTTTGGGTGGGAAAGAGTAAATTCAAATCAAACAAACCATTTGTGAAGTTCAGTGGTTGCTTTTTCTTTTCATAATAACCACTCCATAGTAAGCAATCAGATGGTAATATAACACGTGATGTAGTTATCAGAACGTCAGGACCTTGTTCCAGGACGCAACAGGGTCAGCCCCAGCTTTCTGACCACAGCCAGCTACATCGGTCTGCAAGCAGAAAGGCTGGATTTTGATCAAATAACGTTTTAAATACCACCACGCCCAGTGAGCAGAAATTCGGGCATATGATACAACACCTCAGTCCCCTCTGAAACCCTCTTCCTCGATACTGAGGTGTTTGGAGCCCTACAAGGCAGCCCCGTGGCAGCCGCCTGCAGCACGCGAGCAGCAGCACAGCGGCGCCTGCTACCACATCACCGCTCACTGGTGAGAGGGGGACAACTGCTAACCAAACACCGTGTCTTCACTGCCGTGTCTCTTACCCACAAGAAATGCCCGATGCGTGGGAATGCTGAGGCTGTGAAATGGCACTATGCAGAAAATTACATGTTAGCTATCTCCATTATAACAGGCTGTCATCTTTCAGTGCAGACCAGCCATTAATCATCCAACAATCATTCATCCATCCTTTCAGTGAAGCATTAAAATGTGTGCCTTTCTGTCTGTCTCTGGTGCTCATCCAGGTGGAAATTAGAAATCCCAGAGTGCTTTTCAGAAAGTACAGGGGCTAACCTTGGGTGACCCTCAGTAATAAAAGAGAAAACCTGTTTCCATTGTCCACAGCTGCATGTAAGCTATCGCCCACTACATAATCGGCACCACATTTACCTACACAGTCACCGCTTCTCCAGCATTTAACTCATTCATCTGCAGAGTGGGTTGGGACACTGAGTATGAAATATGTTTTGTGAAATCACATTCCATTATCCTTTACAGCATGCAGACGAGCGTTATCGACCAAAAATTTCAGTGCCCCTGTGATTCAGTCTTAAAGGACTCTCCTCCCGGGGTAGCAACCTGCAGCAGGGCTTCAAGTTCAGGCATGGAAATAAGTGCTCAGAACACCATAAAACATATGCTAATAACAAGGGACAAAATTCACTTAGCATAGACAAATGCTTGTTGCTGTTTTCTCCTCTCTTTTTTTCTTATATTGATTTTCTTCATGGTTAAAATTATGATGCTCATGTTCTCTGGGCTGGATAAAGTCTTATTCTTTCTTTAGAGCTTCTGGATGAAAGACATTTAGGGACTTAGATAATCACCTTCTTAACTAGATTTGATCTGATTTTGAGGTCATTTTCATGCATTAGCTTAAAAGAATTACAACACAATTTAATAAAAAAATTCTGTTAACATAACTTAGCCTTGAAAAATTGCACTTACATTGAGCAACTAATATTTTTAATGTTTTATTCACTGAAACCCAACTCTAAAGACATTTTGATCCATAATCAGCAATGTCCTTAAGCACATCCAATCTTTCATTGCAATGGTGAAATTTAAAACTGGAAAAACAACAACAATATAAAGGAGTTAAGTGTCTAAGTCTTATTAGAAGGGGGTAGAAATCAAGTGCCAACTCCCTTAATATTTTTAGTTTCTATCCAAGGGCACATAAAACACATGCAAAGTGCTAAACAGGTTGAAACAGGTTGAGGAGAAGGAGGGGTGACCTCCAGAGATCCCAGATTCCATGTGCTCTCTTACCTGCTTGCTTGAAGGAATTTGCAGTACACTGACCCATCTACAGATTACAACAGATTTTGTACCACATTTGCGATTACGTTATCCAAGCGGCAAATAAGCCAACAGAGAAGCAATCGAATGGATTTTTACTTAGGCTGTAAAATTAATTTTAGAGAAGTTGTGTCACGTAGCAAAAAGGAGGTACAGGCACAGCCATGTGTAATAAGAATAAATATTGGCATAGTGGAAGTACCATTATGCGTTCTCTGGACCATACCTCCAAAAACTCTCATAACTGTAATTAGATGGAAAGGCAAAGAAATGTTATTTTTTCACAGCTTTTTCAGACATACAGATTACATGGTCTGGATTAATTTCTAATTACTCCCTGATGTGCATTGGAAGGACGGATTCTGCTTACAGCAGAAGGTTCCTCAATCCTGAGGAATTCACGTACAGGCACATGCCTAGTTTCTTGGCCCATGGACACAGTGTTAGAAATCACATTGTTAAGCACTACCTAAACTGTGTGCAAAGCTGAGAAATTTAAGCATGTGCATTTATTTGTGGTGAGGGGTAAATGTAGTTAAGAAATGGAGAACGAGAAGAATATGAACATGGGGTACAGATCTTCATTTCATTTGGTAATACTGCTTCCACAAGCATTAAACTTTCAAATATGTACTGCTTAAGGGAATAAGCATTTACAACATATGTTGGACAATTGCACATTCCTTTTTTGTTACACCCTCAGCTAAAAAAAGACAGGACAAATGGTCCCCAAATGCAAATCTACAGAAAGCGACAATTAAAATAGCACAACATCAGAAACTGGAAGAACAACACAGTGCATGAAGTCACACAGAAGGCCAAGGTGAAGTCAGCATTGGAACAGATGTGCGTTTAGATGACACTTGCCCAACGGCCTCTTGGTGTCAAAACTGCAAGCATCCTGCCTGTGAGGAGCAGAGAAGCAGGCCTGCAACTCCCCCACTTGATACATCGCTGGTTACTTGACCAATGATTTATATCGGGTGCCTAACGTATCCACTCTCAATTTTTCTGCAATTAAGGAGGGCAGGGCAGGGCAGTGACAAACGGTTTTCCTGCAGCTCTTTTGGCTTTAGCTATTATCCCTTAGATATCTTCAAACTAATTCATCCCTCTCTAGAATCCCAGGTTTGGGTTGATAAATCAAGCGAGACCTGTGTGTGCTGGGAGCTGATTACAGGGTCATTCCTCAGCAGAAATGTTTGACCATAGTTTCCCAACTTCATATTTTATCTAGCAGCTGGTGATGTATCATCACTAATCCAAATGCAAAGTATCAGGAAATAAAAGAAGGAGGCACTGTTTATAATAAATCACTGACAGGGAAAGCTTGACCTTTTCATTTCCTACAAGGTATTTCATTGTTAGACCACAGACAAACAGAATTTTTCATCTGGTGCTTAATATGCATCAGAAGAGAACAAAGGTTTATAAGAGCAGAGGAGTAGGGTACTATCTCCACTAGAGGACACTTATCTTTCCATAGATCAAAAAAGACAATGTTGTTAATACCGCTTTTTTTCTTAAGACTCCTTTATTCTTCTTATTAAATCATAATTTAATGATAAAATGCACTCCCCTACTTTCATCCTGAAGGGAGATTCAGAGACTGTTAACTTTGAAACACTCCTTTAAAACGTGTTATTTTAAGGAAAATGAAATGCTTATCATTAACAGCAAATATAAGCGACTGGCATTACAATGACACAAACATAAAATGATAACACCCATTATTAATGCTCAAGCCTGAGATGTACCTACCATATGTTACTGTTGTTACCGCAACTGTGGCTGCAGCTGGAACACTGTTCAGACTGGATGCCGTGCAAACACCTAATAAAAGGCTTCCTCTGCAAGGAGCTTCTGTTTCACCTTTTACCCACCAAAAATGGGTAACAGATACAGACACGCCTAATTTTATTTTTTGCAAGGAAAGCGTCAAAAAGTAATACTAATCTGTTCACGTGAGGCAGCTCCTTGGTCCATCCCTCCCAGCCCTCAATCAGGTTATGTGGTACCCAGCCCTGAGATTCAGCCCCCTGCCAAACGCAGGAGCCCTGGTGTTGCATTAGGAATGCAGAGGCTGACAAGACACGCGCTCCGTTCCCTCCTGTGGTGAGCAGCAGTACCTGCCACCAGAATGAGATGCCAGGTCTCCCGCAGCCCACAGGGGCCCCAGACCCACACACCCGCTTTTCCAGAGGCTGCTTTGTATGAGGGTGATGAGGAATCCGTGACAGACCTATCCTGCACTGAGACATTCCTGCTCTGCAGGAGCAGCCCTTTGCTGCCAACACAGGTGGTTGCTTCCTTGAGCTCCTCCACAGCTCCACATGCCTCAGCATCACAAGGATCCCAAATACACCGTCAGACACACGCATGCAACTACAACCACACAAGGCCAACTCAGAATCAAGGCAGCAAGTCCCCTAGACCATCTCTTTACCTGGACAAAAACACAGTTGCATGCCTAGGCCAGAAGCTGGTTTCAGTTCCCTTGACTGTTGGTAAATTCCCGTGATTCTTTCTAAACCAGCAGTTAGGAGCTCAGAAAAGCTGAGGCCATCCATGCTTTGCTTGCTACAAGGTTGAACACAAACAAGCAGCTTCATTAGCTGTGAAACACCTACTGACAAGGCATCTAAACAGGAGCATAGCTTTCATCATTAGTGCAGGGATCCTGCCCTCCTCCCCAAGGCGTACCAAAAACCAGAAGTCTTGATTTGGGCCTCTAATAGAGCCCTTCCTTCTTGGATCTTCAGCAGTAAGTCTATGCTCACCTGCGAAAGTACAGTAAAGAGCACCAAAAGAGAGGCTTTACTGTTGCCTGTTACAGCAGCTTTTATACTCGTCTTGGCAGCTGGCATCTCCCCTGGTGCCAGCACCCTCAGAAGGGGCAAGGGGAGAATAGAGCACTGGTTTTGCTCCTACTAGCAAGTTGGAGGACATCCTGATGTTGAAGAAGTATCAGCTCAGCTTGCTATGCGAGGACAGTGACATTGCAGCACAACCTGTGGGTGTTTCTGCTGTACTAGTGGTCTCCAACCTCAGAGCGCGCTGTCAGAGCTGCTGCTAAGCCACAAGTGGCTTTTTCTAATTTGCCAGCATCTTAATGTATTTTACTATCATTAGCTACTTGTTCTCCTCTCACACAAAACAGGTTTAGAAAATCTATTTTACTAAGAGCTAGTATATCTAATTTGTACAAATTTACTAAAGCTTGTCAGTCACACTAAAGCATTTAATCATCTGTGACATTAAAATAAAACACTTTAAAACCTTTGGCACAGAGTGTTCCTGTTAGGAAAGTGCTGTAATAGTATTCTCTCTGCTGGCAACACAGAAAAGAGCAGCAGAGAAATTAACTCAAACAAAACACAGTCACTCATAAAACTTCCACACTGGTCAAAGCTGGAAAACCATGGATGTTCCTTCGAAGAGCAGCTTATTCCCACTGTAACAGTTTGAGATGGTTCAGCCTTCTATTGGCACAGGGAAGCTATTATAGAGTCACTACTAGGGGGTTTTAGTGTAATGAGAACCCCTCACTGCCCAGAGGGAAGGGGAATAAATGGAGGAAACTTTCTCTCTGCCTCTATATTACTACTGAGGAAAAAAAGCAAAACACTGAAATTAGAGGAGTTATCTTAAGGGGAATATCTCTTTGCACTCCTATGTTGAAACTTCAGAGTCAGGATAGTTAGGAACTGTTATGTACTTCCACTCCTCTCCTCCTGCCTTCCCTTTAAAAAGAGAAAAATAAGTTGGAATCACATTCACTGCACTCCAAAGAGCCTCACCAAACACAACAAGACTCTGAATTAAGCAGGAATTAGCAAAGCTGAGCCTTCCACTGCATTATGTAGGGCATCCCCTCGTGCAGGAGCAGCAAGCAGGGGGCTCTTCGGGCCCCAACGTGCAGCACCGACCCAGGAGGGTGACCACTGAGCCCAGCGCATCCGCCCCAGGGCTCGCTGCAAGGCTGACGCTTCCACGCCATGAGGCCAGGCTCTGTATCACAAGACTGATCATCAGGGCAAAAGTTTTCTTAAAAATTTCAAATCAAAATATAAAATATATACACATAATAAAAAAATATATATAATAAAATTCAATCAAACATGAGCAGTAAATTGCTATAATTTCATATGCATAAAATATGCACACTACTAAACATACTTCAGGGTTTGCACAGCTGTCTATAGAATACCATTAATCCTCTGTAAATACACTGAAAACAATATTGCCATAGCTAGGTTTACCATTCTAATTTTCTTTCTTCATGTGCACAGTTTCCACTACTGCTGATGGGAATTCTGTTCATGTATTAGCAGGGGAATAAATTGCTTAATTTTCAAATTCACAGTCCTATCTTCAGTAGAGTAGAATCTCTCCTCCTTCTAATTCAATTTGCCTCCCTGCAAATGTCCCCGACAGAAGGTAAGTCACTTTGTGAAAGGCACCTCTGCGTGACTGCCACAAGAAAGGCTCCCTTCTTTTTACGCATTAAACATGTGCAAAGTAAAGCAAAAAATATTCAAGATATGTAGTAAGGGAAAACGGAAGTGCCTGGAAATTTGCCAGGCAATTCTAAGTTAGTTTAGTTTGGGCGTTATTACCCAAAGGCCAGGATTAGGACAGAAGCATTGCATACTTAGTTTAAAAAATGAGTGACTTTTGACATTCGTCTGAGACACTGGTTCAGTGGAAAGGTGTAGAGATACCTGCTGCAGCAGTACTAAGCTGAACTTTGTGCACTCCTGAGAGGAGCCTGCACTGCCCTTTTGAGTGAGCTGGTTTTACCCCGATTACCAAAGGGCTTCGGACAAGTTTGCTCATGAGCAGCTAGAGAGTGAAACAGCCAGTGTGAAACAGGAGCATCTGAAGACTTCCAGAGGAAAACTCCCTTTTCTCAGAGTTCTACATTTTCTTTGCTAAAGCATCACTTGCCTCCCTACTGTCAGAGCCAGGAGCAGGAGAGGCAGCCCCGTGTGTCTGCCAATTGCCCTGGAAAACTCTCCTGTTTTCCTCCCCTACAGCCAGGAAGCAAAAATCAACCACTGTCAGGGCTGGCTACAAGGCACTGCTAAAGCCTTGTTAGCATTCCTTAAAGGGCTTCCGCTGAAAAAAGGAGTTTGATTTTTTTTCCCCCCTGGTTTAGTATCTCTTTTTTTTTTAATTCATCTTTCTCCCCACAAAGAGAAGAGCTTTCTTTTTCCCGGCCAGGGACAACCAGAAGGGGCTGGCACCCAGCATATTCCTCCCAGCCCTCACCTGCTTACCAGGGCCCTTACAGCTGCTGCTCTCCCTTCTGCTTGGGATCACACAGGGGGAATTCCTCACTCTGAAACACTTTCCCAGAATTGTGAATAATGAGTACTATGACTTTTTCAGCACTGCTGCTACCTTGCCTGCAGTGGTCCAGGGCCATACAAGCAAAGCATGAGGGCAGATGTGAAATATTATATTGAGCTAATGTAGGTGGGAAAACAGACAAGCTCTGAGGTGCATAAATCTCTTTAGGCGACCTTGTGTGTCCAAAGTTTGGGCTTTTTCCTGACAATCACCCTAATAGACTTCTCCTTTGGGAGTTTTTGTTTTAATTTGACAAACAATTCAGCAAGCTTGTCAAGAATTAATTAGGTGGTTCAGGCAAAAACCACCAAAACCAACAAAAAACCCAACCGCCTCCTACCTCCGCTTACAATATCCGGTACCAGCCTAGCTGCACCTATGTTTTTACTGCAATTCCTAAAACCTGCACTAATCTGCAGATTGCCTTTCCTCACAAAACCCCAGCAGCTCTCTGTCTCTCCTCTGCTTCTCTCTTTGAAGAAAACAAAACTCAGGAAAGAAAGAAAATATGGTAATTACATTGTCTCTGTTTTAAAGGGACAAACAACCTTTGTCCTAATCTGCTCCTTGCAAATTCAAGACAAATACAAGGGAATTAATATCACACAGTTCTCGCTAATGTACTAATTATGTAGTGCTGGCTACCAAATGAAAAGTAGTAACAATGATACACAAGATGATATTAAAAACCATTTACAGGAACAGGAAGTTAACGATTTCTATCCAGAGGATTCTGCTACAGCAGATGGGATTACACCAGAAAAATAAAGTCTCCAATTCTTTATCAATCCTTTCAAGATTAAGAAGGTTTTAAATCATGGTAATTTGGGAGGGGACAAATCCAAACCTGGGGTATTCTCAGTACCGAGTAAACCCCAACATTTGCCATAGGTAAACAGTGAAACTTAATTAACAGGTCAAGCAAGTGATCTAAGGGATTTTTGTAACACCTGTTTCCATGTGCTCAGAGGGAATATTTATAGCAATATTCAACACAACACCCATATCAACTAGAGGACAAGCTTGGTAGCATAGATAAACTGATTTTCAGATTTTACTTTTAGCAGTTGCCACTTCCCCTTATGTTCAGACTGTTCCAGATTTTATTTGCTCCCTTTCAAAACAGACTGTAACTGCACGTACAGAATGAGGGATTTCTATGACTTCAGCTTTGATAAAAAAGGACTATTATTCATCAGGATGCGGTACTGTGCAAAATGCAAAGGTGACTGATGGTGGATAGAAGATGATACTGAAGTGTCACACCAGAAATATTTTTAACCTTGTATATATGGAATAGAATTAATTTCAAAGAAGAATTACTTATTATTTAAGTGTATAATTCATGATTTGGAGCAGATTTGTCCCATCGTGTTCCTGGGATCCAGCTCTATTATCTTTAGACCTTCCACCTTATAAGAAAAGAACAAACCCCTAAAGATCTGCAAAGATTAAGTTTTTTGTGCTGGAAGTTTTAAAGGAAGGACTGGCTCTGTGCCAAGTAGTTTTGTATCTGCTAACCTAGATGTACCTCTCTGGTGCTGTTAAGTCCTGAAAAACCATCATGCAAGCCTTCATCAGTTTTTGCAGAGGAAGAAAAGTCTTCACTTGATCTTCAAAAAAAGCACCGAGTCCAGTTCTCACTATCATAACACCAAAGATCCTATACAAACACCAAAGAGAAGAGAAAAGAGTAGGAAGAAGCAGCATCTAATGCCAGAGCAATTGCAAGAACAATTTGGGACCAACAAGATCATACCTTATTTAAGGACACATTTGTTAAAAAAAGCATGAATGTGATGTGATTTATCAGCCACTAGTTGCACGCTGAAGGATCCTTGCTGATCATCCAATTGTTTACTTACCTTAGCAAGATTATTCCTACTTGTATTGTACAGATCCCAAAGGGAGGTTCAGACTGAGGAAAGCGCTTCGGGTATTGTCTTTGGCACCAATACATTTTATGGGAAATGTTATGTCAGATTAATAGTATCCTGTATGTTCTTCTGCTGTAAATAGATCTTCCTACCTGGATTACATCTCCCATGTTGCATCAGGGTCCCATCACAGAGAGAAAAAAAGCATCATGTAAGACACCTGGCCATGGGTCTAGTCACTGAGCATCAAGTCAGAAAATAACAATTCCTGTAAGATATTACTGCAGCTTTTCTAACAGCAGTTCCTGGCCACCACCCATAGCATAGAAAGTTACCTTGTTTTAAAGAGAATAACTGTAGTTAGAAGGCTATTTTTTTAAAACTTTGATTATAGCTGGTCTAGAAAATTTCTTGCCAAGTCACTGTTTTGTTAATCCTTACATATATATATAATGCTACTGAAATCAGCAAGACATGTACGTTATCATCTCTACTCACATGACAGCCAAACCAAGCTCTCAGCCATTCAGCACATAAAGACGTATGGAATTAAATTCATTGTGTTCCAGGAGTAAAATGTGAACTCTGATTAATTATGCAAACTTTAAAAAACACATTTAGGGATATGATTTGTTCATAGAGGTACGTTTTGCACACTATCTGAATCTAGCTGAGAGAACACATAAAACATTCATTTCATTTTCTGGTATGTGCTCGTTTAGTACAATACACTCAGCCATAATGATGTAGCTAACAATTTTATGGTCGTGTATGATTCATGCTGCAAAGAATACCATGCCACACGGAAACCTTTTTATTATCAATCACCAGGAAACACAACCTTGAAGACTGGCATTAATTAAGAGGGTAAGATTTACAAATGCTCCTGCTTCATTCTCTAAATATAAATATTCATGGTAGTATCTATGGATCACCTCTTGAAGCAAAAATTGATCTCAGAAAATGAGGAGTTGTAACAGAAATAGGAACATAATTATGAAAAGCTGTCTTCGAGTCTTTCAACTAGAATACTTTATGATCATCTTTCTTCCTTTTACTTTTTGCAAACAAAACAAAAACATTAGAATAATGATGGTAGCATAACAAAGGTGACCACAAATTTAGATTCCATTCTTACCAAGATCAGTTTTTGATACAAAAAAATTAATTTCTTGCTTTCTTTATCAATGGCTATTTTGTGGGTTCTTTGTGGTGTTTCTCAGTGCAGCAGGCATGTTAGACACGCACCTACATTACATACTTATATGTCCCTGTTACCTTGTGTTCATACCGATATCACTATCACTTCTATGGGTACATCTTCCTGAACAAATCCTATAGGTTTTTCTAGGTGGAATCCCCAGCTGGGCATCAGCCCTAACTTAGTTGCTTTTTGTTTTCATTTATCTTCCTAATTCTCTTTCTGTAAGTGATTATGGTAAATGCATGCACACTAAGCATACAATAGAAGGAATACATATAACTGAATGTGTTACCCGCTTCAAAATCCACTACTCGTTTCAATTTGTATTATTTCAAGCACACAATATGCATAACATTTTTTGCTATATGTCTCATGTAACACTT
Organism: Anser anser; assembly: GCF_964211835.1. Classification (NCBI taxonomy): domain Eukaryota; kingdom Metazoa; phylum Chordata; class Aves; order Anseriformes; family Anatidae; genus Anser; species Anser anser. The sequence goes on from NC_139732.1 coordinate 9,141,435, forward strand.
ACATGAAAAATAACATATAGCAATAACATACAGAAAGCAATAATACAGAAAGATTACTGCCATCTCACAAATTTGTTAAATAAAGCATTTCTTAAAAACAATTTAAGTACATAAGGGGGAAAAAAAAGAACGGCAGCAACTAGTGATGCCTGTGGCAAGGAACCCATTTTTCTGCTGAGACTACACCTTGTTAGACTGAAGGAAGACAAACACTTTATTAACCACAGATCTGAAGAAAGTGCAGAAATTTGAAGTTTTTCCTAGCTTTATACACACACAAAAAAAACAGACACTAAGTTTCAACTACAACAAAGTATTATTTTTAGGTCATCAAGAAGCAGATGTTTTCCATTTCCAGAAGTAAATAAAATTGCTCCTGGTGATAAACAGACAGGTAAAATGTTTTGGAACAACGTTGTCTCTCTAACCATCCTGAAGGTAAGTGAACAACATGAACTTGCCCACACTTGATTTCTCCATCGTTAAAATCTGTCAGTTAAGAACTGGCAAAGAACACTAATAAAAAAAGCCAAATTGACTTAGTTCCCTTGATTCACCCCATCCCTTTAATGGTGTTGACAAGATTAGATGACAACAAAAATCTTAGTCTGTACAAACCCCTTGTTGATCTATTTTGTCCTTATCATCATTATTTTGTTCCAACAAACATCCCCCAGCCTTTGGAATTCATCAGCCTAAAACATCGTTTAATATTTTCTCTTCTCAGAGCAGCTCTTATTAACCTAAACCCTTCAGTGAAAAATGCCTATACATATACAGTCTGTGATTAAATAGAACTGTATTCAGGGCTTTCACATATGAATTCTGCTTGGGAGAAAAACTGCCATGCTGCTGGACAGCACATTTGAATTTTCTTCCCTATCACAATTATTTATTATTTCTATTAGCTAATGTTGTTTTACTCCTAATTATGGGTAATTAGATGATGAGTTGTCAGCACACTCCATTCACTTAGAAGCTTCCACATTTAATTAACTCAAGATGGTTTTCAACATTTAAATGTCAAAACAACATTTAGAAAACAGAACATTAACATGTTGTTCATTGAACTGTACATTATAGAATGTGACTTACAGAACCAAAGGTTTCTGTATGATGACAGCTCTCAAATTCTGCTTGTAGAGAGTCCAAATTTGCTGTACATTCTGACAGCTTTATTACAATGGCTTCAGGCTTAGCAGGTCACCTGTTACAGAGCTCAGGACTGAATTGAGAATGCAATCCTCTGCAGGGCTTGGTGGATAAGGGAAAAACACCCTTCCCAAAACCAGCATCTGTGGTATCTCCAACCTCTACCTCCATTGATTTTAGTGGGCACAGCATGGGCACGGCTCCGCTCAACCAAAAATGGGGAGGAACAACAGAATTAAAACCGTCACCAACTCACAAAGATGCATTTCAAGAACAGAAGTAGCCAAAGTAGCGTTAAAAGATATTTTAGTTCTCAATAACCTTGTTTCTTCAATAATTTATCAACCACATTTTCTCATAAGAGGAGGACACAAAGAATGTTATTAGTATGACACCCAAAAATGTTTTATATTTACAGTGACATTAAGTGTCATGTTTTGATTTCACCCTTCCAAAACAACCTATCTGACCATCTTAACACTGTCTTTTTCTATTTGACATATGAAATCATAGTATGATCTTACAAAGTTTAGCAGCTAATGAACGTGTTAGTTCGTGTTCAGGTAGTTCTTAGATTGCTGTCGCTGGCATAGCATCAGTCTCCATCTCTGTGAAGATGTACATGCAGTAGAAGGGGTGAAGGAGTAGAAGGGGTGAAGGATGCCAGCCACTGATGCTGTATAGTTCATTAGGAATAGATATGAACAGGGATTTGGGCCCTTACAGGCCCTCCTAGGGAAGAGGAGAGTAATGATGGGAGAACAACTCATGCCCTGTCATGGTTTTGAAAATATACCTGGGAGTTTCTTCTTTTCCCGAGTCTACTCCAAACTTGCAAGAGACTGAGCCTAGGCTAGTAAGTTCTAAGAGTTCATCCTTATTCCTACAGTGACCTAGTATTACCTACTGTGTTTTTGTTTGTTTTACTCCCTAAGCCTTGCTTCCACTATTGGCACAGTCCTTGCCTGAAAACTCTGAAGATACATGGGGGAGGCAGGCAATGAAGCATGCTCAAGGCACTGGGACATCAGGACTCGAGTTAACAGGTTTAAAGAGCCTAAGGCTCATCCCCACATTAGGGGTATGACAGAGTCTGTCCACCAACGGTGCAATCCCAGAAGCCCTGGGAAGGAAAACAGACAAGACCCTCACAATGCAACAATAGGTGACAGCAATAATTATTGCTAGACATGATTTTGTATCAGAAAAGCTGCCATAGAGCAACTGAGATGTTTGAGGTAATATCTGAGGATGAGGTATCTTTTCCTCTTATCAGCAGGACTTTTGGAAGGAGGCTTAGATAGGTTTGTGGGCTTGATGCTTTGCTCCCAGCCAGGTAACTGGACAAAAGGAAATTCTTGCTTTGTGAGTGTCAGGGTGCAAGTAAATGGTGGCTTATAAAAGTTGGCTTTGCCCTAGCTAGGGGGAAAAAAAAAGCATAATTGCAAGAGACTCCTCTATTATAAGATTCAGAGTTGATGGGATCCATTCTGCTCTATCCAAGTTTCAAATTGTTCTCCAGTGTCACAAGTACTGGTAAGGGCTTTGTATGACAGAATCTGACCTATGTTCATCTTTCAGCCGATGCATTCATTTGCTAAAATTTCTCAAAATCCCCATGGTCACCTAAATGCAGCTTTACCATGTGGAACAAAGCAGCAAAACCAAAAACCAAGCTACCAAGTATATTTCCAGCACTAAGTCAAGTCATTCTAGTCAAGTCATACATATTTCAATTCACATGGCGTTTGTTCTTTCACATCTCTGAAAGTTATCCTACTTTTCAGTCTGACAAGCTGTCATTGTTTCTAGTAACACGTTTTTGTTTCAGTGGTGGGAGACTTTTCATTACCTTCTGTATCAGAAGAACTGTTTTCCACAGTACATATCCCAAATGCCCGAGTGAAAGAATGCTGCCTGCTTTCTTCAGCACCAAAGCTAGAACTTGAGAGTCAGCGCAAATGATGATAAAAAAATTTACTGAGAATTTGGGGTGTCTCATACCAAGTAGACAGAATAACTTTAAGGCCTATAAAATAAACACAATTTCCTTCTGTTATACAGTAGGCATTATTCATTACCAGTATGGTTTTGTTACTGAACATCAGCAACATGACAGAAGTGTTCCAGCCTTTCTGTTCTCTTTCTGCAGACGTGAGTGTAGCGGTAACCCTAAATGACAGGTGCTCCCACACATCCCCGCATTCAGGCACAGCTCGAGCAGCGTGGTGCCCAGCAGAGGCCGCATAAGCCAGCACCTATTAGCTGCTTCCTTTGATTCTCCAGCTACTGCTCAGGCAGCACAGGATGCAGCCAAGGATAAGCAGCATTAAAAACAACGACAAAAAAATATTACCCCTAACAGAGGTCAATAAGGTACTCTGAAGGGTTTTTCTGTTTGACTTGCTGGTTTTTAAAACAAACTGCCCTGTCAAGATCTCATAGGATTCCCTGCATCTTAAAGCTAATTCAAAGTCTCTGCATAATTTCAGAAAGTTTAAAGAAATGCAGCATACAGCTGAGATCCTCTTCAGACCGAAAGACAGAAAAGCAAAGTAGTCATAGCAATTGCCTTCTCCTGCTCTTATTTATTAGAATTCCAATACTTTTCCTCTCTGTTCCCAAGTTCCTTTTTATTATAAACTATACAGCAATTTTCAAAGCTAAGTGCACTTCACAAAGATACTGTTAGCCTCCACTAGGACTTGGGATGCTATTTCTGTCTTTCCCAAAACTAACAATTCTTTACGTGTTATTTTCAGCTGCCAAAAGTATCTGGGATATGCTGGGTGGGGAGATCAGTTTGCAGTTATGTTCATGACCACGCATTTCTTTTCCTCATGCTAGTTACGTTTCAGATTCTTACATACAAATTTTTCACTATTTTTACACTATTTTTCAAGTGAATGAATTCAGAGAGTTATAGTGCGTGTCCTGCAGGACATGCATCAGCTTGCAAACACATACATGAACACATACAGAGGAAGTCTTGGGCAACCCAGTAAGGTTTCTGGCTGCATGCTCTTTGAAGCTCTGTTGTAGTTACACATGCCAAAAACTGAACCTTCAAGTAAGACTGAAATGAATTAAAACTAAATACAGAATTTCTCAGAGGCTGGTATGTGTCTCGGAGAGCCTCAAACGGCCAATGAACTTCAGCCTGCCCAGTCACTGTGCCATAATTGCATGGTTATGAACTTTTACTAGTGAATTGCTCCCTTCCAACCTGCCCAGTTTTTAAATCATCACAGGCCTGTTTCCTCTTTCAGTGAGGCCAAGGCTATGCTCCAGCTGCTTCTGCTGGCATGCAGGGCAGGACTGCAACCCACTGCTTGTGCTACAAGCAGAAGAAAAGTCCGCAAAGAAAGGGGCCTTGCAGCAGCTCCTGTTGACAAGTCTGCACCTAAAACATTCTTGGTTTCCATGCCCTGGATCCTAATATCCTTCCTGAGTGGGTTGTCTGGAAAGTCTGCATGGAGAACTACAAAGGGATTTCTCGAAGCACAAGAAAAAAAAAGATAATGCTGAAATCCACTTCAGCTTTGAGGTTCCTAGTTGGACAGCGTTGACTCTTTCTCTAACACCAAGATATTTGCCTGAAATAATCCTTCAGGCAGGCACCAATTCATCTGCTCTAAGGGAGGCATTGAGTCCTGATCTGGACTAAAACATTTAGAGTCTGTCACAACATAACCACATGCCTAAGCAGTAACTGGTGATACACCCTAGCAGTCTCCTCGCCCTCACCGAAGTACATAGGAGGGGTATCAAAGTACTGGGTATTGTTACAGTGCAATACTTACATAAATCAGTACTACTTTGGACACAATTTTCTATGTTAGCACCGACGTTTGTGGCTTGCAAGAGGCATTTTTCTACACTGGTGGTTGGCATTCCTACAGGGATTATAATGGTGAGAAGTCATCACAGATATCTAAACAGCCTTGTGCGTGAAGTTCCTGCTGCCTTAAAACACTGCTTGAGCCTGAATGACTAATGGACTGGATTTATGTACCTTCCCTGTGAACTCTGTGCTCCCATGAAGCCAAGGAACCTTTTATTAAAATACTAGCACAATAGAGTTACTTTTAGCTCTCAGTGCCAGCAAAATGAAGATTTCTACAGAGTATAATACTTCCCAGAAGATTAAATTAAAAAAACAACAAACCAGGAATGACTGAGAATCATACTAATCTCACAGAAAACTGGTACTGCCTTTCCAAAAATAAATTCCAGCTCCATACCTACCATTTCATACCCACAATCAAACGCAGGTGCAGCTGTACAACCACAATCAATGGCAGATACACACAGATGTGCAACTACCCGATTTGCAAACAAAGAACGCACATGTCAGTAGCATGGACGACCACATCTTCACTTCAAAGAAGTCAGTATTGTACTTTGGCAGGCAAAAACATACATGTGTTTGGGAGACTCAGCAGTGCAAGAAACGATCACACACTCACTAATCAAAATCCAACCGAGGCCTTCTTTGAAAATTTGGCCCTAAACGTTAAGCAGTGCCTGGAGGCTGATTAAAATTGACCTCTTCAGGGCATAGATCATGCAACACTAAGAAAACAAGCTTAAGAAACAGAAGCAAAGACTGCTGTTCTCTGCATCTTTATTGGTATGAAAACTCTTAAGACGCCAAACAAGGGGTGTGTTCGGGGGGAGACATTAATATCTGAAGAGAGAGATCAAAAGCAGTTAACGTTCCTGGCACTGCATTGTGGCATGTGTATCTTTATACTTTTAAACTTACAGTAAAAAAAAAGAAAAAGGAAAAAAGTAAAAAAGGAAAAAAGAAACATTTCTTTGTTAAATCAAATATTGCCACATGTTATTCATTTTAAGTTTGCTGTCCTAAGATCCAACTTAATTTAGTCTGCATTTAACATTTCTGATCTGAACATTTAATGTGGCAATGTTTTGCTCTGCCAGGAATATTATCTGAATGTTAAACATGAACTCAATTTATTCATCAGAACATGGCAAGCATGATACCAAAGGTCATTTTGTTTATATTGTCCTCTAACTCCATAACTTATGGCCCGTTTCTTTCATCTTCAAACCTCAGAACACTCAACAATATTGGATGTTACAGTGTGGGTAAGAGAACTGGATTCACATTTTTTTTTTGGAGCATTTTTATTTGAAACTGGGGGAAAGAAACAGCCTTGTTTAGCAGCAAGAAAAAGCACAGAAAATATGCAACATCTGCTACATTATGAACTGGTAACAGATACTCAAGATAAGCTTGGGCTGGTACGAAGGATGTGTAAGAAGCTATATGCATTACACCTCAACATTCACAATAATTTTCCTGATTCTTTAAGTAGCTGCTGATCCCAGCCGCATCAGTATAAGAACACAACCACCACACGCACACAGTTTTCATGCAAAACATGGCCACAAAGCCTTCACAGAATCTGCGAGCCAAGTTACAATATTAATTACGCTAGCAGAACTTTATCACATGCACATGTGTCTTCACTGTTCAAAACTACCTTTGGCAGTATTTGGCAGTAAGATTAGCTTAGAATTTGGTACCTCTTCCTTGGACAGCATCATACAATGCTGATATTATTGGTTAAGATGATTCCACTGCTGGAAACGCTTGTTCCCTCCATCCCCATAACACCTCAAGGCAGCTTGAACCCAAAAGAATAGAACCATACAAAATGGATAAGCAGGTAGATGAAAGTAATGTTAACAGGAACATCTATATCAAAACAAGCTGAACAATTCTCATTCTGAAGTGACAGAAACATACTTCTATTCTTTACTATTTCTCATTACTCCTAAAGAATTATTGCAGAATTCTTCACCCCAGTGGCTGATAACTCAGTTTATCACTCCATTTGTTCAGATGTGAAAATTTCTTTTGCTTTATTGAAGAGTCATTTCCCTGCTATTATACTGAATTGCTAGCACTTCCACACACTTGGTATTGGATATTACAAAAGCAATATTCATCTGCTAATGCACTGTCAATAAAATTTGAAGAACTAGAGTTGATTATTGGTGCTTAGGCTTTTCAAATCCAGTCCATAGAAACATTCAATATGTTATTGATACTTCCCATCAAAACACTCCTCTGAGCACTGTAAATGGGAGACTGAACTAAAATAAACGGCTCAGACTTGACCAGAAGGAACACCTTTACAGAAAACCCAAAGCAAAAACAACCTAATGCCAAAGGGAGCCACCTCCAGAAACACTGCACTGGCAGGAGGCAAGACAGGTGACATGACACAGACTTTTAGAAGTTCAACACCAATTCCAAGGCGAGGCCCTTCCCAGAAGCCTCATCATCCCATCCAGGTGGGGAGCTGATCCACAAAGGCATTTTCTGGACAGCAGGATTTTCTAAAGCCTGCAGCAAAATGCCCTTATTTGTGGTTTGACCACAAGCCTGTCGAAAGAAGTAGGCACTGGACTTACTCTGCTTTTACTGAAGTCAGCTGCAATCTCAGCTCTGATTTCAGTGATGGCAGAATAAAGCCTCAGCTACCTCCAAAGCATACACCTATGACAACTTCAAGCATTAAGGTCATATTTTCAGTGTGTGTATTAGCAGATCCCACAGTTATATTGCTCTTCTATGGTGTATACTTTATGCAAGTATTTAGTGACCCCAGCAGTTAGTTTTACTCAAAGGCTTACATTTTTAAGTTACTAGACTTAAGGTGGTTGTACAATTTCAGAAGATATATGTATATATTTAGTGACAGACATATACAAGTGTGTTAATTGACAGAGTACCTTACTTACCTCCATAATGCATTCTTATGTTTTATATACAGGTAAGCTTCAAGAGTGCATTTCTTAATCCAATGAAATATTTATTAGATCTGAGATCTAAAGTGTACATATTCAATTTTTTATGCACACCTTTACATGATTCATGAAATTCACCCATAATGCGAGTTCTTTTCATTAAATTTTGTTTTTATGTATCATTGTTACCCTTTTTTAAAACCAGATTTATATTGAACTGACAAATATCATTCAGGTATCTTTGAACAAAGTAGCTCTTACCTTTTGATAGAAATCACAGAGCTCTGGCACCAGCAGTAGATTTCTCTGTAAACAAACAAAGAAATAAATCACAGATAATGCTAAATTTGCAATGAAACAGAGTACACGTTACACATGTTAGTTTATTTATTAAGAGTTTCTTTAGAAACATGTTGGAGATGGCCAGCACTACATGGAATATCAGACATTAAAAAGAATATTCTGGATGTATATAGAAATTCATCGCTTTACTTAATCCAAGATAGATTTTGGATTGAAGACTGTTGGATTTCTTGATCAATTTTGCATTCTCATACATCTTAAAGGTCAAGCTAAATTTTCAGTCAAAATATAACACTCCTAAAAAAACAAAACTTAGAGTAGCATTACATGTACAAGGGAATTACTGATCAGAGTAAGTCTGGCTACCAAGATGTCTGTTTTATTTTTTTCACTTGCAGCTCAGGCAAGTTACAGGCTATCATCATCATTTTACAGACTACAGCATGGAGGCTACCTCATACAGAGGACAGAGGACTGCAAGCTCGGTATTGCTCATGCAGCGGTAACTGGCCTACAACTGAGGGGTTTGGTTGAGCTACCTAGGGTAGCACTCAGCAAAGCTGCCATGAAGTGCCCTCCATCACTCAAATATTTCTTTTGCTGTCTTTAGAAACAGCTACCCAACGTTCTTTAACAGGGATGTGAATCAAGAGTTAAAACAAACAGGAATATATGTCACTCCTGTAGAAAACAGGAACGTAGCAGCACATGGATACCCTGCAAACCAGATACGAAGAGATTTTACACTGTTCAGCCAGCATTGTTAGGAGTGCAAAGCATTTATATAAGTAAACTATCTAGCAGTAAATCTAAAGATAGCTGACATCCCACATTAGTCTTAAAAAAAAAAGACAAGGCCTGGTTGTCCACGTTAAATGTCTCCTATGCACACTCAACTCACACTAACTCAGTAGGACACAAGGGCTTGGCACTTTGTATAATCTAGCCCTCAAAAACGCAAGTAACAAGGAAGAGTTTACAGTGTCATTTTTCAAAGTCAGCTGAATGGCATAAGACTGCTGATATTACCTTACAGTGTCAAAAAATCATAGGGAAAATGCTTTAAGTTTCTAAACCATTTGAGGCACCAAATTGCACTACTTAATGCTAACTGCATAGTGTATTTATTTTTGTTAAGAGAAAGAATACTTTTAAGTACTAACCCCAGCTACTGACCCTTTACATGAACAAATTCCTCAATTAACATTTGAATTGCTTCTTTTCCTTGATTTCAGAGGGAGGAAAAGAAAATCCAAACACCATCACTCTTTCCTTCACAGTTAAGGTCAACATTTGCTCAAATGCAGTTTACAGGCAGAAGACAATGTCTGTTTTTGTTGTGAAAATGGATCTAGAAAAACATCTCTTAGGCTGGGTGTCTAGTTGAAGTTCAAAACTAGCAAAAAGAATTCTGACATTTAATACCAACTCCTACATACAGTAATGTGTAAACAGCGCGTATATACATACATTATATACATGTAAAAAAAATACGTATTTTCTATGCATTTAACTTTAAAAGGTCAACTGGTTGAGATCAGGAGGGCTCACAGGGGCTCGCCGCACTCCCCAGCTCTGCAGTGACTCCCTCACACTGCCCAAACAAAATCCATTTTCCCCTCACTTCCTCTATTTCCTCATATAGAAAATGAGGATAAGCCTATCCACCTACATCAGTAAAGCACGATGAAAGGTTCACAGCACAGCCAGCAGCAGTCAGCCAGCCCACTGCCTCACACAGTTAAGTCGTCAATAACTTCTGCTAAGTCTGCTTTTCCGGATGGGCCTTAGCTTCCCCCCACCCCCCCTTTTTTTTTTTTTTTTTTAAGAGATGGGCCTTCACTTTTTGATGCTTTCCTTGACTTTGGCAGTTCAGAAATATCATTAACTATAATATGCTGGTAAGGCATTTGTGCACATTTCACTTGCTAACTACCATTAAATATAACAGTATAATTGCTGTAGTTATTTTATTGTTAATTGTACGTCTGACTGTATTAAAGAAAATTCTTTATATATAAAGAAAATTCTTCATTGTTCAGCGGCTTCACTTGGTCAGCATTCTCCAAACTGGATCCAACCCCTTTTGCTATCCCTAAACTAGCTGACTTTCCATAGCAGAAGGAATACTCTCCCCCTCAGGAACAAGAAATGCCATTAGGGCATCAGGGTTTTCTTCAACCTCGAGTTAGAGACGAGGAGAAAACTCCAAAGAAACCTGAAAAAGAGCACTCATTCCTCACGCTGAGCGCACACACCTGCAGCCAGGCCAAGCCCTTTGTTTCATTCTCCTGAAATTCTTTGCCCAATTAAATGTATCAGTACTCATAGCTCCATCTCTGTGACACTGTCATTATGCCTCAGGAGCAAACTGCCTTTGATTCCCCATTGCATCTCCACATAGTGGCTCCAAAGGTGGGCAGAGAAGCTGACTTGCTCCTTCACCCGCACAAGGAGGGGATCACCTGAGAGGCGTCCTTCACCTGAGGATGCAGGGTTAGCAGTTTGGTACATAAATCATGTTTTAGATTCATTTAGAAAAAAATGAACAAAACCCAACAAGATATGTTGCCACTCTTGCTAGTTCAAAGCAAAAAAGCACTTAAACAATTCATAGTTTATAACAAGACAGATCACAAAGAATAAAAGAAAATAAATGTTACATAAATCATGTAATCTCTTTCCCAATGCAGTTCATTAAGAGCTTCAAAAGTAAATCAAAATAGCATTGCCAAAAAAAAGCCGAGATAATTAGATTTGTACAGCCAACAGTGACTTATCGTGCTAGCATTCCAAGACATCTTGAAAATCCCACCAACAAATTTTGGCTAAGAGCATTACTAGAAAGAATCCTTCCCCTTTGAAGAACAGCTTAACACATGAGTAGCCCCTCCAGAACGTCTCCAAATAGCGCTCCACACTGCTTTTACTCTTTCCCAGTTTTAAAGCCCAACGCACGATACATTTAGTTAAGCATCCAGTTAACAAAACAGGTTAGCTGAGAGTTTGGGGTGAGCTGGGCACAGAACCTCGGGCCAGGCCCCATTCTGTTTCTAACAACCCAGCAAGGCAGGAGAGCACAGATTTTGTGCTTCCACTTATTCAAGAGAAGGGAAACACGCAGCAAGTGAAACCTGCTGGACTCGACACTTACTCGCAGCCTTGGAGACTATGGATCTGCTTTTTTTTTTTGTTCTTTAAAGTCACAGTAGATTCTTACAAGTTCAGTACAGCTGCGAGGTAGAGAAACTCAGACATGCCTCCGTAAGCAGCTACACACTTCAATAAGTTGCTGCATCCTGTATACTATACAATATTTATTTGTCTTGGCATTTTTTAACTTCTCAGAAATTTCTACCAATGAAAATTTTACCAATTTGCCTGTGCTCACCCAAAGTTTCTTTGATATTTGGCTGCAAACAGATCTCTTTCTCTGAATAGGTATGAGAGTAGTCTATAAAAAACAGTGTTTTTTTTCTAGGCTTCAAAAATCATGAGCTCTTTCTAATGCCAAACCTAGTAGTTCCTCTTTGAGCTCGCTAACACAAGGCAGGAGACAACACAGGGAACGTGAATGGAGCCAAGAGGTGTCAGCCTCCCACCGCCTCCGCTGTGAGGGACACAGCAGGAGCATCCCTCACTCCAAGCCAAATACTTATATTTCTAGTGGAGTCAGATTCCTAGAGTCACTGGACTAAATCCTAGCTTCAGTTAGGACTTGGGAGTAAGGACCCTGAAAAGTCACTTAAAATTTCATTTCTCGCTTCATAGACAGAATTCCAACAAACAAAACGCAACACGCTGGTGATGCCAATGGTCATGAGAATCTGAATATTTTCACTGCATATATAAAATCTTCAATCCTAAATAATTTACTAGAAATTGCAAAGGCATGCAATACACACATCTGCATGCACACGATGACAGCCTTCTCATTTACTTTGTAGCATCAGTGGTTAGAGTTCAACTCAGTTACCCCCCTGTGCAAGACAGCTTCTTCACACGCCTTCAGGAGAGCCACTAGTCCACCTCCCAGGAGGGCAAACTGTATCCTAAGAGAGGAAACAGGGTTACACCAATCATCCCAATGTTAGCCCAGCTTTCAAATGCTGGAGGAAAAAGTTTGGAGCAACAGTCCAAATTCCAGGCTAATACATCAAGCCATGGCTTCAGAAACCTCTTCGGGACCACTGGAAAAATCCCTTGACCTTCTGGCTGTAAGGCAGCATCAGTACTAGTGCTGTTTCATGAGACTGACCGAGCACTGAAAATTTTACAGGAACGGGATGTCCAGTAAGTACTTAAGATTCACAAAGATGATATAAAAACATGCAAAAATGTAGAAGGCACTGATAACAAGGAGTTCTCTTTTTTTTTTTTGCATACAACGACCAGGCATGCAGAGACAGATGGAAAACGCTATTCTGAGGTTAGAAAAGACACCAGCAATTTCTCCGCAGAAGTGGAGACTATAAACATAGTCCCAAGGGGAAAAACAGGCAGATAAGCAAATGAATAACTTAAGTCTTAATCAAACCAGAACACTAAAAACACTCAAGCAAGTTAAAGATGTGAAATCCTCCATTTTAAGCTATTAACAGTTCTTTGGGGTCTTCACACCCACAGCCCAGACACAACCATTTGTGCAGCACTCTCTAGACTGAACTATTTTATAGTTTGAGAGCAAGGTGATTAAAAAAACTTCCTTTGTCATCTGTAGTGGTGGAGTGTGCAAGGGAATACTATTTCTGATACTGTGCTGGAAACAAAGCACCAGTAGTGACAAATGAAGTCAAGACCCAGCAGGCAGAGCAGAGGAAGCTAGCATGTGTCCTGCTTTAAAGTACTTGGCCTTACGCTTTGTTGGTTGCTTTTGTACATTACAAAGTTCCAAGTAATTGCAGTTGCTCTTTACTGCTATAAAATAAGTAAAGCTTGTACCTTTCAGATATCAGGTGCTACAGAATAAGTCTGAAATGCCAACAAATATAGCCAAATAATACAAGAATCCATTAATCATTTTTAAGCACAAGGCCTGCAAGGTTTCCTTTGAAGGATCATGTAATACAGCGCTCACAAGTATTCAGCTGACTGCACATATCTGTGAAAGCATTCACTAGCTGAAGAATGCTGTTTGGGCAGTAATTGTTAGTCTCTTGGATTTTAATCTAACCAATAAGCAGAAAAAAACACTTAATTTAGACGAACTGTTTATGAGCAAGAAATATGCATTAAATGATATTTATAGTCATTCATTAATAACCCACTGCCTGAACTTTGTTCTCTAATTACACTGCAGATACCTACACAATCATGCATACAAATGTATAAATCAGAATGATGCATGGAGAAAGAAAAATGCTAAATGCATTAAATAAATCACAGACTATCATTAAGCCTACATTTAGCGATTGAAACTATTGCTCTTAACTTGCTTAATATTTGTCATGGAGCTCCAAACACTTCAGTGTCTCACAACACTTGTGCCCATTTGTTTGTTTTACAGAGTGAAGCTGAAAGATCACACAATTTCCCCAACCAACACACAACAGCAGAGCCAGAGATAAACTCAGATGTCTTAATTTTCAATGCAGGAATTATTCCAGACTTCATTCTTTCATTCAGCGCTGAAGATTGATGTTACAAAAATAATTTACACCACTTTTGGTTTATTTTTTGCATTTCAGTGGAATGGTCTTTTTTATTTGGTAAGTGAAATGAATACAATATGATCCTTGAAATAAGCCGTAAAGGGGAGCCATTGAAGTTATGCTTGGAGTAAAGAACCCTAACCTGTTATTTGCACAGGCAATGAATGCAAGTTTCAAAAAAGCAAGTTTTCAGCAAAATAAATTGGAAGAGTTGAACCAGTCACTGCATGTGTTTGAAAAATCAGTTTTGAACCTGACTTCCCTTGAAGTATGCAGAAGGGGTTTTCAAGAATACTGTTGTGTACTATAGGTGCATGAATATTTGCTTTCTTTTAAGAAAGGCTTTGGTAGTTAAGTTACTAAAGAAGCCGTGCCCCTTCATCTCCAAAATTGCACTGTTGTTATGCAGTGACTTACTCAATGATTAACTTTAGGAAAAATAGGAATAAAGACCAAGTCTCATTAGCCACTCACAAAAAAGCAGAGATACAAATCTCACAATATTATGGATACTTTTAAATCTATGATTTCTGTACAGCGTATGGGCTGCAAATGCACAGGAACAGGAGCACCAGTGCACCGAGAGGATGCTGCTGGGACAACAGGAGCCAACCTGAGTAAGGAACAAGGCACAGCTAGGAGCCTGTGCCTTCACAGCATCCCATCACCTCGCTGATAGCCCCAAATAATTGCCAGGTCTACAACAGGAGCTTATTCCCTATTTTAAAAAGCTTTTTGTTAGAGGAGGTGTATAGCCACGGTGACAACCCACAAAAGACACAAATCCATGAAGACAGAATTACTGAGTCAGGGTAAGAAAACTTTTTTTGGAATCACCTCAGATTCTGATATTTTTCCTCAATAACTTTGCCAAGCAATAATAAAGAAAAAACAAACCACAGTCTGGTTTCTGGGTGGCTAAAGCGGTTATATCCCAGGCATAAAATACCAAACAAAACTATCTTTTAATAAAAAACTTTCCTTCAAACGTAAAATTGATACTCTTTTCTGGTTTATGGATAATTTAGCTTGATTACTATAATTGTCAGAAAAATGCTGAAATATAACTCTCCTCTTCTATAAACAAAGATTGTCTTACATGCTTGGGATCGATCCGCTGACTTCTTTGCTCTGAAGGAATAATGCTGGGGATAAGTTTTAAACAGAGCCAGAAACTTGCCTGTTTGGACCCACTTGCAGCACTGAAGGAGCACGATGATCCCCATCACTGCCAAGTACAGATGAGGTAAATGGAGCAGGAAGCCACCAGCAGGCAAAGCATGGCCCAGCAGGGAGGCAGGGAGGTGTGCTGTCCTGGGACCCCGGCAGCAGGTGGGAAGAAGCACGTGCAGCTTTTTGGAGATGCAGGGCATGCAGGACACCACCTTGCCCCAGCCACCCAGATAATTCTCTGTATGGCTCCTTGAAAACTGATGAAAGGCCCCAGGCCAAACAATGTTGACACTTCAGAAGCTTGTGAGGTTAACTTCAGTACCCAAGCAGTTCCCTATTAAAACAACGGCTATATTAAGCAGCACCCTGACAAACGCATCCTCCCTTGAAATGATACGGCCTAGCTAAAACACAGCCCATCCACACTTAGCTCTAGCTTTTTGGGCTTGCAGCCCTTTTGCAGCTAAACTCTGAAAGCACAACTGTGCATGCACTCTTTTACTCTCGGCAGCATTGGAGAAGCCAGCTGAAGCTTTGTGCTATTGCAGACTCCTCCTCCGTATGCGCTGAGTTACTGGGTCACTCGCTGTGCTCCTATACTCTGGCTATGAAATACCTTCACGTTTTCTGTTGTTAGTTGCAAAGCTAACCTCTTTGAGTCAAGCCCAAGCACTGCTATAGGATGGTGCTCTTTCCCCGTGTTATGAGAATAAGCTACTTGTTTACACATTTCAGCCTAACGCACTCCTCCCCCAGCCTCTCAGTACCAACTGAGAGATGCCATCACCTAACAGCTTGGCAAATGGCACCCTTCGTTGCCAAAGCTAAATGAAGCCTAGGAAAAAAAAATTAAATTGACTTCTGAAGCTTTTATCTGTCCAGTTTAAGTGAACATGAGGTCAGAGCCTCAACACAACACTGGAGATTGAGCCAGGAAACAACAGAGCTGAAACTGGGGGAGTGGGGAGGAGTGCTGAGTTTCCCACTCAAATTAAAGACTGCAGAAATTAACCTGACAATATTCAGCTGAAGAACAACTGAGGAATGAACAAGTAAAAGCCAGCACAGCCCTGGCTTCTATTTACTTTGGGCTCCCAAGCCACTCCTTTGTGCATCAAAACATTGTTCCTGAGCTTTCCATTAGCACCATTACTCACATGATAGCCAAGGCAGACAGCGAACAGGAAAACTTGCTGCAAATATTTAAGAGACTGAGAAGATTTCCTAGTGACACTGACAGTTCTTTATGACATGTTAAAAACCCTTCGAGGGGGCGTTCTTGTTTTTGTGTGTTTTTAAACCTCAAGTCTATTTTAACAGGTAAAACATGGAATTCTGCAGCTGATGTTTTGAATACTCTTGTTCATCTGCTCACTCGAGCAGCTTCTCAGTAAAATACATCATCTCCCTGCAAACTTAAACAGCAAGAGCAACACTATTAAAACAATAGCAAACTCATGCTCAGCAAGCCCATATTTCAGCAACACATCGCATTTGGGATTTCTACTGTTACATAACGGCTTTGTTCGGAATGCTTTACACCTACTCTAATTTATTAGCATCACTTCTAGTGAGTAATTTGTTCTAATTTCCTTGAAACATAGAATACCTGTTATAGATTATACTTGCTTTTTTTTTTTTTCCTGGCCCTCCCATGCTTCCATTTTATGAAGCTTGAGATAGAAAAGTCCAGTCCCAGAAACTGGCAAAATTTACAGTGTATTAAGACCCCACATTATTTTTTATTTATTTATTTTATTTTTTTATAAATTAGCTGTTCATATTGAACACAGAGGAGATGAACTGGAAGGCAACTTTCTAAAGCAAGCAAACGAAATCCTACAAGACATACATCATCACAAGCAAGAGTCTGTACTGTGAATAAACTAGTGGAACTGTCTGATGTGAAATCTAATGGAGACCGTGCAGCAGGTAGTTCCCCAGTTTGGAGTGTATACAACTTAATAATGGTGGGACTATTTTCCACGCAACATTTCTAAGCATAAAACAGGCTTCTTCCTTCATAGCTTGCCTGCACGTTAGCAGATGTCAGTTGTCAACAAGAGAGTCTTGCATACTCTTTTTTTTCCTTCCCTGGAGTTTAAATTTTGTTCTTTTGTTTCATTGTAAATAAAAAAAACTGACAGAAAATCACGCGTCCTGAAGGTGTAGTTCCTTGCTCATACAGAATACTTATCTCTAACATAACCCATATAAATATATGGCTTTTAATTCCACTACAGTAAGATTTTCTGTGCACATATTTACCATCTGTGGATTTAGACCTAGTATTATCCTTGCTTATTGCTACTAAATAACTCTTCTTCTGCCAGTTCCACATGCCTCATTTTACATGGGAACACCATCTCATAAGAGACGGTGCTTGACATTCTGGTCTCAGATCTCTGACCCAGTAAGAAAGAGCACTCTTCTGGTATGCAAGGGACAAAACCCATCCCTGGAATACCACCATGGGGGCTGCCTTCTGTACATTACATAACCATTATGTAGTGCCTGAAATGAATGTGCATGTCAGAAAAGTTTTAAGAGCAGATTTCTATTTTATACATACATTAGCAAATCTTCAGAGGTTACCTGGCTAATTGAATAGCATCATAATTCCCCCACACTGAGCCTGTGGAATGAACTGCCATTCAAACACAGAATGGAAACAGAGACTGCAGCATGGCAAAGTTAATGCCAGGACTTCAACAGCAATTGCCAGAGGAGCTCTCAAAACGAATCACTTTAAGACAGAACAATGTTGCTAATTTCTGTTTAAGTTTGAAATATTTAACACACCCATCTTTCCCGAGTGTAGTTCAAAGAGCACACTCCTCCTCTGCAGGGGCAGCTAGGGACTGAGTTTCTCAAATAGCATAGCAAGAGCACCGGAGCTGCTCTGTGGCAGCTTATCACTGTGGTGGGTTATAGCATGGTTGCTAACTCCATCAGTTTAACAGTAACTTTTAAAGAAAAACACGAGCCGAAGTATGGGATGAACCATGCCCCCTTCCCTTCCTGCAAATCAATGGGGCCTGCCAAGGGCTGTGGCCAGTGCATGCTAAGGCCCAGGTCCCACCACACGCAGCAGAGGCTAGATGTATAAATACATGTACAAGTTAGGTCTTTGGTTTTCCAGCATGCGTTGATCAGTTTTAATGTCAAAGAGATGTACACATTGCTTACTGTCAAAAGTCTTTCTTTTGTACTTTGTTCCTCCTGCTAAATAAGCAAGCTTAGGTTGTACCACCTGATCGTTGCACACCAGCTGCCACAACCTGCCACAAGGAAAACGGTGTAGGTGTCAAGATTCAGGTGAACCAATGGCCAAGTGCTCACAGTGCACCTATAGTACCACTGCAGGACCAAGTCTAACATGGAGAAATTCCCTCAGAACAGGTAAGGGCATTGTATCTACAGCTGAAAGGGTGCATCAAGAAAGACCAGAAAGAAAATAGATGAATAGCTAATCCTTTAGCCTCGACAGCTTTTGCCAATATCCTTAAAGCTGACATTTGAGAAAAGAGAAGCTTTGATTAAGAGTTTTATTAACAGAGGTATCAATCCTATCAGTTTTCAAGTGTCATAGAAACACTCTGATCCTCTTACCGAAAAACTCTTACAGAGCCTAACCTGAGGCCCAAAGATTCCCATTACCCTCAATTGCCTTTAGACCAAGCCATTTATAACTCTTTATAATCTGCATAAGATGCATGAAAATACATTAGAAGTAATCTAATTTAATTAATTTCGCTTAATTACATCCATTGCAAGTGAACTGTCAGATATATCTTGAGTTTCTACAACCTTTTCAGGAAAAAAAGACATACAAAGGGGTTTACAAAACTATGTTAAAAATGTAGTGCTCATACACTGAAAGAGCTTTGCTAATATCTACCTAGAGCAGATAAGGACTTGAAAGTTACATTTACATTGGTTTCATTCTGAGGCTGCATAGAATTAAAATGACATCTAAATGCCTAAGTGGATCCCAACTATGCCTTTAATCTCTCTCATCTTCCTCTTGCAGAACAGAGCTTATGGGCTTTTAGTATCCTGCTACAGTTTGTTATGGCACCATACACTGCATGTACTGTAAGGCACACAGCGAACTGTGCTGTGATGTATACTGTGGCCACAGAATAACTTGGCACGTGGCACATAGTCTGGAGCCTTTGGAAGAAAAGGTCTGCAAGACAGCTGTCTGCCGTGGCAGCAGACTAGAAGCAGGGGTGTATGCTCCTATTTATCATATTTCCTTTTCAGTAACACCCTCAAATATTTGCACACAAACATACATGAACACACGCACATACAGAACTCCCAAACACACCAGTGATTTATTTAGTCCCTTTTCAAGGTTGTACATGTACTAGAATACAAAATTCCAGTTGCATAAAACAGTTTAGCATAAGTATACATTGAAAGTCAGCTGCAAAGACCACCAAAGTTAGTGCGAGTTCAGAGAACAAGATTACCCAGATTCATCTTGCTGCTGTACTATACATTAGTTTTCATTACGTGAGTCTCGTGGGCTTGGGAGCATCAGGCAGGTTAGATGCTACTGTTGTCCGGTAAGCCATTGTTTCCTCATCAATTTTCCATCTATATTTGATTCACATTTTAGAAGGAGCTATAGACTGAAACTATATAGTACATATCCATGTAGCTTTTTCTATTTCTTTAATAGAATGATCAAGGCATAGGGTCATTTCTTTCCTTCAGTCATAGCACTGGCCTATCAGAGGAAAATGCAGATGGGATTAATCCTCATCCCACGCAGATATCGATTGCTAAAACATTCTCTCTTCCTCCAGACATCCACAGGCTGTAGCCACTAGGCAACAGAACCACCACAGTCTCGTCTCATCTCCTCTCAGAGCGAGCGTGACAAAGAAAACTGCTGGGAACTCCACTAGTTCTGCTTCCAATTTATTGATCGACCATATGCAAGTCATTTTTTCTACATCCCAATTCCTTCAGTTGTAAAAACTGGATTAATGAAATCCACCTCTATATGGTACTTTGGGACCCACACACCCAAACCTTTAGATGCACACCACAGGCCATTTGTCTTCATGAGGACTCCTTGCTGCCCTGTTAAAAGTGAGTATCAAGGATTATTGCTGCATTCATTCCTCCTGAAAAGTTTCACTAAAACATACAGATCTTACATTCCCTCAAAGCACCCGGTGGGCAGTTTCAGGGTGGACTTCTTGAGCAGCACCAGGTTCGTTCTTTGTTATTACTTTACACTGATGCTTTTATTATCACATGCTAATCAACAAGAAAATACAGATTCTTGAGTATGTTAATGTACAGAAAGTACTGATTTTATTAAAACTATTTTAATTATGTACTCGAAAAACTGCTTAGATACATGGAAATTAAATGGATCTAATGAAGTGGAATGGAGTGCTAAGTTTTAATTAAAAAAATTAGAAAGTTTGCAGAAAAGATATTAAGCGATTTTTCAAATGGTAACTGTATACTTAGTTCTACACTTTGCGTTAAGATTACAGTCGAGTGGGTAGAATACTCCCAAATGCATCTTTGTAAATTCTGCTGGGCAAAGTGCACATCGACAGACAATTTCCTATGAATATTTGCTCAGATGAAGAGTGTTTATCTTCACTTTGTCTTTACTTCCAAGAAGTTTCTAGGAAAGATGTTTTCTTGAGGCACTGTTTTCAAACAAACAATGACTTTTCAGTGGATCTTTGATCATTTTAAAAGTTATGTTCCAACTCAGAACCTGTACATTTCCCAAAAATCTGAGTGTAAGGTTCTGCTCACCCAGACACAACTTGAGAGCACCATGCGGATGACCTGTTATGTCTCTCCAGCATTGCCCAAATATTTTTACTCATAACATATTTCTCCCAAGTCATCTGCAAATAAGAAAGCTTGCAGAAATTGCCTGGTGAGTAGTTCTGAACACAGACACTCAGAAATCATCAGTTACCACAAAACTGGAACGAGAGTAGAAATAAGCATATTTGGAAGTTACTCATTCTTTTACAGCATTTCTCCTTATCTATCCGCTTCTACTTGAGCAACCTTCAGGTTTCCACAGACAGTACCCCTAAAGGTTATCAGGCAGAGTGACCTACCTGACTCCAGATGGGCACAAGTAAGTCTTCTACAGCGTTGCTAAGTAGCCCTGTAAGTTTATGGCAACTTTAAGAGTTTTATGGTTTTCCTTCTAAAACCCTTGATTAACCGTAAGAAAATCTATACCTCATAAAAAGGTTGTTTACCCACTGTGTTTGCTGAGTGCGCAGATGATCCAAAGTACACAGAAAACCTGAAGAGCCCATCACCAACACAAACGCTTCAGGAAGGACCATCGCTGGCCCTCCTGGTTATCAGCAGGAGGCCCATCACCTCACTTCTCCTGAGACCTTTAGGGAGCCAGCAGGCAGCTCTGTCTGAGGAGGTTTTTTGATGTTCCTCATACACAGGCCTAGACATTACATTTCAAATCTCAGGACTGCAGCTCACAGCATGCTGGGAAGGCCTCAGCTTGCTGCTGTCACAGCCACAGTGTTTCTTAAAGCCACAGTGAAATATGCTTGGATTTCAGCATACCCTGTACATCTTGTTTAAATAAACAGGTCTCAAGGTGTCTACTTCTGCATTTTTCTGACTAAGTCTGGTTTCTGGAGTCCCAGCAGAACCTTGCTGGCATGACATGGTACGTTACACAGCCCGACAACACCAGCAGTACCTCAGGCAGCGCTACATCCATGCACAACACAGCCTTGACAGGAACACTCTCCTCACTTCATTTCTACCTCATCTTTAACACTTCTACCTACCTTAGGAGATTGGGCTTTCGTTGTCCCCTGTCAGCAATGGGGTGAGAGCACCTTACTCAGAAATAGCAGCAGGACAGCTGAAGTGACTGCAGCACTGGCACGAGCTGAGGTAAACTCGGCCCACGCCGCCCCCAGCAGCACTGCAGGGAGCACAGAGGACTGCAATCGCTTTTGTCCTCGATTAAAAACCACCTTCCTTCCTCAAAGCGAGCCCCAAACCCCAACACACAGCACAGAAATCACCGTTCAAGGTCTTCAATTGTGATTGTTTCTTCCCCCCACACCTCCCTGCTCCACCCAGTCACAAAACTAGTTCAGAAAGAGGAAAAAAAAAGGCCTAGCCATAAAACCTAATGCCTGAAAAGCCTTCAAAAAGACTTAAAATAAGCATTTGTTTCTCCTCATAATTATTTGAGCTCAGAAGTCACAGAAAGGTCATATCACAAAGGGAGTGGCTCCTGAGGCAAAGGGAAGCCTTTATTACTTTAACTAGCCTCCTTGAGGGCAATTTCACATCCATAATACAAACTATTCAAACAATGTGCGATGGAAGTAGGTAAATGATCACCTTGTATGTGCTCAGATTTTGATTAGCAACGTTATTTTGCCCTATTTAAGATGTGACAGAGCTAATTCTTTAATCCAGTATTTTTAACGTGCTCAGTTATATCAGAAACCTTTTTTCCAGTGCAGCTGGATAGCATGGTAATTAATAATAATCCCAATGATCAGAGTTTGCAAAACAAATTATTACTGAATAAGCAGAATTCGAGTTCTATATGGTCCTCTCATTTGAAAGTAACGTCTGCATGTCCCTAAAGTGTTACAGTTAATAGATAAAATTTGACTGGAGGATAGCTGTTAAACGCTGTGCAGAAATGGGAATGATTTGTAGGATATGATGTCCATTACAAATACAGAGCACTTCTAAAAAGACTTATTTTGTAGCATCTTCACATTAGCAGGAAACCTTATGAATTTCCCGCATTTGATGAAATCACTTAAAACATGCTACTTTTTTTCCCTGTAGATCTAAGGGCAGACAAAATGCAGGCTCTCTCTGCTTTGTATCTTCTTTGCAGAGTGCTATATGCCCTCGCACCTTTTGGTTTACAGAAGTGATATTACTTGGTTTATGGTGCAACCTTTCCCTAATCGTGCTCCAGCATACTTAAAGTTGTGAGAGGAATAATCAAATCTAGTGTTTTTGTCCCAGAAGCTGAAGGGTTTAATACAGCCAGAGATGAATTAAGGCAAAGCCTCTTGTATATACAGTACATCCAATCCAAGAAGTACAGGCCAAAGTTGATTTAGTATTTTTAACTCTATTTAGATGAGATAGAAACAGAGGTAGAGGATCGATTACCATTTATATATGACTTAGATCAATACAAATAGCCAATGCAGCCCTCACCTACTATCTGAAACAGAGTGCCCTCTGATTTTCAATGACAGCATGTGCCAAGAGCCCAGCTGTCCAGGTACCTAGGAGCTTAAGCACTCTGGGAGTGTTTCCATGCTACATGGGACCAGCCCAGGTGTCCTGCAGATGCTCTTTGTGGGATGTGCTACAATAACAGCAAGTTTTTCCTTCTTTTGTACTCTGCTAAAACAGCCAGTAACTGGTGAAATGACCTTCCGATCAAACAATGGAGAGAGAATTCTGTTAAAAGCAAACAAAAAACACCACAAAGAACCCCCCTCTGCCCCCCTCCCCCCCCCCCCCCAAAGGAGGAGAGGGGAGGAGATAGCCTAACTTAATGGGGATTAGCATGATTAATTTGGGGGAAGCTGCTTGAGCCAGAATTAGCACATCAGAAGAAGGTAACGGTGTTAAACACAAGCAACTTTGTTTTTCAGGGATTCTAAGGAAGAAGGAAACTGTGGGACAATAATCTGATAACACTGGCTTTTTTTCCCCCCCATCATGAAACTGTTGCAGAAAAATGCATACCTACTCTGAGACCAAGACAAAGGTATCTTCACCTGCCAGCACTGGAAGACTCAGTCTCAGTAAAACGTACCCAAGAAGATAAGGACATTCCGAGCTCCTGCCCAGGGACTTCGTTGACCAGGCTTCAAACTTAGTCCCTTCCTTTCATTTCACTTTCTCTCACAGCAACATCAGCTACACATTTACTTCTGCAACACAGAACGAAATAAATTTTCAGAAGACTCCAAGAGGTAGGACTTTAAGAACAAAAAGACTTACTACAGGAATATTGGGAGGCTTGCAATAAAATTAAAAGACTTGACATCACTGCTATACTACCTTTACTGTTTTGAAAGGCTCTGAAGAGATTTTCTGCTCAGGAAAATCAAATAGAAAATAGGGTCTGAGGACTTGGTCAAGTATTTTTTAGTGCCTGCCAAAGCCTCATTTCAGCTCTACTTTTGAAGTCACTAACCTGAGCACTTACAACACTCAAGTGCAGCACAGATTTATAATATGTTTTTATTTAAAGAGAAGAAGTCACCTACAGTACCAGCATGAGATGATATATATCCTGTCTGTTCCGAATGAACTGCTGTAGCAGACATTAAAAAGGAAAGGTGAGTTTTAAGAATACAGCTTTAGAAAAAACACTCCACCAGCTAAACCCATTTCATCCCCACTTATATCTTATTTTTAAGAAGAGAAGACAGAATGAATTAAATTGAAAGCCATGTATTAAGTCTTTAGAATTTTTCACAGAAGTTTATTGAACAAAACTCCTAAGAAGCTGCTTGCTTTTTTATCCACAGAAACCTATTTATAGGAGCTGAATTCTAATAAACACAGATTGCAGTGCAAAGAAAAAAAGGTCAGCAGTGTATGCTCAAAGCTTTATTGATGTCTTGTCAATCAATCTTTTATTTTGTTGTTTAATTTTATTTTTTTTTAAAAGGAAGAAAATGCATGTAAGCACTTTTTCTCCTAATAGTGGATTTATTGAGCATCTCAACAAATCAGATCATAGATACAATAAGCAATGATGGCCGATTATCAACTTTGTGTTTTCAGGTCAGGTTGTAAATTGACCCTGTGTTCACTGCTCTTCTTTCTGGGGAATAGCTAAGGCCTTTTCAAATACAATAATTTCCAATAAACTTTTTTTTTCCATGCATTCAACATGCCAGAAGAGCTAGCTTATTGGTGAAAAACACAACTCACCTGGACAATATATACAGTCACATATATTGTCTCCTTGTAAACTAGTTAAAATAATAAAGCTGACTCTTAGATTTAAGAGTGGTGAATCCAACGGACCTAAAACTTTAGAGCATGGCCTTTGAACCATAACATTTTTCTCCTGATGGTATAAGTAACAGTAACAGACCTTAGACCTGATCTGGCACAAGAAGGGCAGCTGCTGCCAAGCCCTCCAGACTCCGGTAAAGAGGTCACCGCTTCTAAGACAAACCATCCAACCTTTGCCATTTAGCTGCAGTCCCACTCCAACCTTTTGTTTTCCCAACTTTTTCAACATCCCTTTCAGTAATTTTGAGAGCCTGTGATCAGCACCAGTACACAGCAATTCAGACAATACTGCATGTGGCATTACTGTTTTTTGTTACCTATTCCTCTTGCAACTTCACAATTTTGTTGTTGTTGTTTTTAATCTGTAGCTGCACATTGAGAAGGTCATACTGAGGTGTCTAATCTGATAGTGGATTCCCTTGCCAGAATTAACACAGTTAATTTAGCAGAGTATAAAGAACAGTGACAGGCTTCTTTCTTCCCTCCAGTACTCTGCATTCACTTGCTATCCCATTGTCTGTCCACTTCTTTAGTTTGGTCTTTTGTTCTAAGCCCTTTCCTCCTACTGTAAAAAAAAAATATTCCACAAAATCCTTCCCAAATTGTATAAAACATCTGCAGCTCCATGAGCCTCACCCCCCATGTTTCCAAAACTCAGTACTGACAATCTGAGAAATGACTTTGATATTCTGGTTAATTTTCTGCTGTATGACAGCAATCTAAACAAGCATATAAAGGGGAATCATGCTACTATATTTTGCTTTTGCTGGTTAAAAACAAAAACACAAATACACTGAATCTTAAATCACCATCATTTTCACTATTGCAAGTTTATAATGCACTAGAGATACCAGAAGGAGCATGACTCAGACTGAATAAACTAACAGTGAAATCACTTCTAAAGCGGTGAATGCAAATTGGGTCACAGAAATGCTCTTTGATTATTGTTGCAAGGATCATGAAGTTACCTTCCCAAGAGAAGTGCCATCATGCATGGCAGCATAGTGCATTGACAGACCAAGTAAGAGTATTTTGGAGCCACTGCCCAGTCTGACAACACATGCACCTTAATTTTATATTACGAGCATTTGTCTTTCTTTGTGTCTTACTCCCCTATCAACTAGCCTTACAGGACAATACATTTTATAAGGACTAACAGCTGGTTCTGAATAAGCCCTGTTGTGGTTGGCATGAAAATGTGTGACAAGAACAGCACATATTACTGGTGCGCACTGTATTTTGTAAGAGATATAACTAGCTAACATAAATTAATTGGAGTTGGCTACATAATGCTTTTTGAGGAGTCAAAACCAAACTCTCTGCAATCTATTACAAACATCTCATAAAACAGCTTTGAATTTCTGTAAATGTGTTTGTAATTTACAGATCTTATCCAACTAATTAAAATTAGTCTAAAGCTATTCCCAGAAAGAATTATTTCATCTTCTATTTTCATGTTTTGCCATTAATGGCATTCGATTAGTTACTGGATAGACTTTCAGCTGACTGGGTAGCACATTATTATTTTTTAAACAGAAGCGGAGTAGAACAATAAATAATGTAAATGCACTTCAACTTCAAACTTTTATTAAACTTTCACAACATTTTGACGTATACCAGCGGCCACATGAAAATTCACAACAACAGATAATCAGACCCTACAATAAGCAATAAATCAAATTTGAGTCTCCCCTCATAAACCACTTCAGCAATCTGGTTCTTATTATTTGGACAGCTCTGATTCTGTCTCTCATCATGGAACAAAAAGCTCTGTCCGGGAAGGAGTCCCTCTGGGACAGATCTTGATGTTGTTCTTTTCTAGACAGTTCAGTTGATTAAAAAAGTGAATCTTGCCTTAACAAAATGCTTCAAAATTTTTCAAAAAAGAAAACGCTTCCAGAACTATAAACTGAAAATCCATGACTAGATCTATAGCAGCACATCTCAGCATGGCTCATCTCTCAGATGCAGGTGCATGTTCACCCCATAAGCAAATGCCAAGATAAAAGGTTCCCTCAAGGAACCACCATCCCTGTTTTCTGACTAGGTTTCTATTATTTCAGGGAAAATTACATTAATGGAATGAAAAAAAATAAAATATTCCTTCTGGGATTTAGAACAGTACAGCTTTCATTTTGTGCAACAACTTAGATATTTGTACTGGGAAAAAGTCTGCTACTTTGGAGTTACGGGTTGTCACTACAGAAAATTTAAACTCAGACACAAACTTAATCCCCCATTGTTCATAGGAAGGGTTTACATTTATTTTATAAAATTGATGTAGAAGCCACAAGTTTTCTTCTTGCCAGATCTCTGTTACAGGATGTACATTTCTTTTTGCTTTAAAAAGCATAAAACAAAAGCGTCATTATATACTTCTAAAGTATACAGATTTAAGCCTTCCCTTTTGAGAAGTAAATCAATACTGATTCAGAATGAAAAGAAAACAGCAGCTCTAAGAACAACAGTGGCTCTCCACTTTGAATCATTTACCCTGAAATCCTGACTGCACAGAAGTCAATGGCAAAAGTCCAAGTGACACTGGGGTAAGAAACTCCCCATTCATACCTTGCTCAAGCTGCCATGCACTTAGGTAGCAGAGAACTATTAAGAATGATCAAATCTCAGGTTTCTTTCCTACTATATTTAAGGGCACATACAAAATATATAAAAGATTCACTTGCTCCAGTGGTGGAGGCTCTACGGCCTCCATGGGCAGCTTCCTCCGGTGTTCAGCCACCGCATGATGAAAAAGCTTTTCCTTTAGTTTAAACATTACTTCTTTGATTTCAGTTTGTGCCTGTTGCCTCTTGTCCCATCACAGAGCATCACTGAGAAGAGCCTGCCTCCATCTTTGCTCCCCCATCAGATATTTATGCACACTGCTAAGGTCCCCCAAGCCACCCCAGCTGGCTCAGCTGCCCCAACCTCTTTGGCCCTCTACTGGACTCATCCCAGCACACCCACGTCAGGCTTGTTTGGGGGAGCCCAGAACAAACTTGGAATAATTTTACATTCTATATCATCAAAACCAGGAATACAGACGTGCAACTATCTGTAAGCAAAATAACCAAACATTTCATTATTATTATGTGCTTTATATAGGCTTTCTGATGGAAACAATACTGTGCAACAGAGAAATTATATGAATGCAAAGAGATTCCTTGCCTATGATAAAATATTTACTGGCCTCTGCCAACACAGCCATTACTATATTTATCCTTCCAGCATCCCTTTGAGGTGAGGAATACTAATACGCGCATTGTACACATGGAAGACAGAAGGACATGGTGACCTACCTAATATCACACAGGAAGTATGTGGAAGAGTAAGGAATGTCTGAGCGTGAGGCTAAATGTTTTATAGCAGATGTGTGAGATATAAAGTAGAAGGCTTAAATTATTAATGGAGAAAACTTACAATGCTGTGGGGCTCATAGAAAAGGTTTTCCTATGGTGCACATTCTGGTCTCCTTGCACTTCACATAGCTTCCATGAAAGCACACAGAACTTTTCTCTCCCTATATTCTCATTAAGACCCTAGTTGGTTTCAGTGTAAAGGAAAAAAAAAAAGGTTTAAGTCTATTCAAGAACTGTTTCTCTCTGCATTGTCAGAGAGTTTAGATACTTTTCTGTGCATCTCCAAACGTTATATGCTAGACGGAAACCATAAGCCCTCAGCTTTTATTTTGCTGTGCTAGAACACGTAAAAGCCTTTCGTTTCTTCTCATAAAATAGGTTTTGCATTGCCTTAATAATCCTTATGACCCTTCTCTACATCTGTTCCAGTTTTACAGAACATTCCTGTCCGTAGGTGACCAACACTACACGATATTTCTAAAGTTGTATCGGTCTATGATAGCACCACCATTTCCTCTGGAAATACCACTCCTAATGCATCTTAAGGTTGCACTGCCTTTTCCACTGCTGCATCATTTCTTAAAATAATTCTCTTTATAGCTCACAATGCAGAGAAATAGAAGTATGGAATCACTATAATTGAAATATGGTTGGTTTCTAAGGAATTTCTTTGAAGGAGGGAGCAGTGTACACATTTCATAGATTAACTGAGAAGTCTTTTTCAACTGAGAAGCATATGGAGATGTGAGAGGAAAGGAGATGGAAAGGGAGAATTGGTGGGTGTTATATACAAATGGAGCAGGAAGATGAGAGCATAGGAGTAATGATTTCTTGTGTGCAACAGCAGGAGTACACAGACATTTTCCTATTGGAAGTTCTCTAACAGCTCTATACAGAGAGGCTTGTCTGGTTCTCCTGATTTCTGTGGAATAGAAAAAAACTGAGAAAACAGCAGACACTGATAAGGCAGAAGCTTCACTCTACCTGCTTGAATAAGTATTGAATAAATATTATCAGCAACAAGGGTCTGCACAAACCAGCTTCTTTATCCCTTCAGCTCAGTATTCAGAAACAACTACACAGAACATAAGAGCAGAGCTTCCCCTTCAGACCTATGCTGTCATTAGGGGAATAGAAAAATTGCACCTTTTTGTCACTTGACAGTATCATAAAAATTAAGATAGTATCCTGGAATTTATTTACGGAATGTAAAATGCTCCCTTTCATACAGCTGCCACAGCACTGGTAGCAATCTAGAATCTGAATTCTTAGGGAAGTGTGGGAGTTGGTTTTTATTTTTCTAAATAAATACAACAAGGAATTTTCTATGTGACAAAACAATCAATTTAGTACCATTATATGCTTTCCCCTGTATATGACATAAATGCATTAAGTTTACTTCAGATTGTATACATGTGAAAGACATCAGAAAACAAAGTGATGCATTCAACATTCCTGAAGTGAGATTAGTGCGCTAATGATTCATTTGGACTTTTTCATGTAAAGATTTCATCAGCATCGGCATGTTTCCATGAAACATTTTCCTTTTGTGGTTTAACAACTCTTTTTTAAATCAAGTAAAAACTGTTGTATTGAATTTTATTTTTTATTTTTTGATTAGCCTTAATGAATGTCAACTTTTTCATAGGGAAAACCTAGAAATCCTTAGTCAGTCAAAACCCTCATTGATTGTATCCTCTGATGTTAAAAATTATTCATGGCTAATATATTCCCAGAAAGAAAGATAGTGTTGAAGGCATGAACAAACATGTAGTGATTAATCACATCTTTTTACACACTATTTCTTTTTCAGATACAGACTGCTCTCTGAAGAGTCACTGCTAGATGAAGGGAACATCACATCTTGCTACCGTAAACAAGAACTTCAAGCATCCTGTTATACAGCTTTCAGGTCAAGGAGAGACAAGGCCATGTAAATCTAAGTGATTCTTAATGAGTTCTTTAACCGTAGCCTTATGAAGTCACAAATGACCATAAAATGACTATCTATTGATTTTGAACCCAGCATAACTTATTTCCAAACCCTGAGGAACAATGGCGGGGAGATAGAACGTCTTTAACCAGGGCTAAATTATTACCAGAGAGAGTTATCTTCAAAAGTCCCTGTCCAGCCATCAGCAAACACTGACAGGAACGATTGCACAGCCCCAGGACCTCAACCATCACTGCCCCAGCTCGGCAAAGATGGAACACACACCGCCAGCCTTCCTCCTGCCCCAAAACATCCCACTGTATTATTTCACTGGAAAAATGGGAATGCAATCCCCCAGGTGTCAGGAGATCAGCTGAGTAAGGGTCAAGTCAGCAGATTGGGAATTGTTCCTGGGGGCCAGATGAGCGGTTGGCTGTCTAGTTTCTAACCAGGGCCACTGCTGACTGTTTCGGACCGAAGTGGGGAAGAAATGCATTATGCAGCTACAGAAAAACTTGCATACAAGGAAAGTCTTTTTACACACCTCACCAGTTAAAAGCTGCCTTTGCTAGGCAGAGTGAATCCTACAATGACTTCTAAAACTCTAGGTATTATGTTAATATCCTTATATTTTTCTATAGATGCCTGTTTCTGTCTGAATTTATATTCTGTAACTGTCTGTGACCTCTGCCTTCCTTAAGGATCCCTAAACCAAAATCACTAATCAATAAAAAGGCACCTTTTTTCACCAAATTAAAAAAAAGACTAATTTAAGTTTAGCTGTAATAAATCACTAGTTGTTTTTTTGACAGTAACACGTTGTCTTTAAATTAAGAATCTGTATGTATATATATATATGTAAATATATATATATGTATATACAAACCATCCCCAGTATTTATTTCCTTAGAACCTCTGTAGGTGCTATTTCTTAGCTCTGTTTACTAACTCACTTGATGTCTAATTTGTTTTCTACCCCAGGTCTCTTGGTTTCTGCAAAACCACGTGGCAATGAGTTTCATAGGCTATGCAATGTCTGAACAATTCCTAAAAACATGAATTCCATTTTCCTTCACTTCCAGCTTCACATTGCATTGCCTGAACTTCTAATGTCGTTCTTTGTCTCTTCCTCCCTCTTCAAATTATTATAGTGCAGTTAACGACCTTTACAGAAATAAAACAATCTATATTGCTAATGGATCTATTTACATCTGTGATTTGTTCTTTGTAATACATGCATAATATGTAAGACAGTAGCAAAGCTTGCTATGCAAGCTACTTCTTTCCCCCCCCCAAAATGCATACTAATTACTGCAGCAAAATTGAATTTGCCTGTGCATACATTGAGGTTAACCATGCAGTTAGTAATGAATGAAGCACCGAGTATCAGTTGTGCACCCAAGAAGGAAATATGTATTTAAAATCATGAGCAAGATTCTAATTACCAAGCCTTGGAAATAATTTAGTTAATTTTGGCTTTAAGATTAAATAATTCTAGAAGATACTAAGCTGCTTCCCATGCTTAATTAGAGGCTTTACTTCACTGAAAATCTCCTGAAACACCATAGGCAATAGCGGAAAAATATCCACCTAAACTGTTTCCTAGGATGTCATAGCATCTTTGACAGAAGTGCTATTACTTGAAAACTTTATGGCACGTAGCAGAAAATTATTGTATTCTTGTATTACAATTTTGTTAATAGATAAATCATCTAAATCACCACAAAAGACTGGAGAACAATTTACAGTGTATCATAAAAATTGATGAATGTGACAGGAAAAGCATTTGGATAAGAAAAGGCATTAAGTGTGAAAGAAGAATTTTTAAATTAATTTACAAAATTCCTGAAATCGCAAAGTAACTATCAATTTTGACCAAATGAATCAAGTGTTCCCACATCAACATAACCGGTTCAGGGCTTAAGTCTCACAAAAACCTGCTGTAAAAGGAAACAGTAGAGAATTTTCTTGTCAGCGCATGAATAGTCAATGGCAAAAAGAGTAACCATCAAAAAAAGCCAATTGCAGCTGAGGGAAAAACAAAAGAAATGAAAAGTCAGCACGAATGCACGGGTGGGACTGTTTGTCAAGTTGCTATGCAAGCAGTTAAGATTGTATCAGTATTTCCCTCACAAAGCTCAATTTTTAAAGAATTTATATTACTTGACTGTTAAAATATGTTTTAGGAAGAAACAAGGGTGCACTGTGCACGGGCAAATTTTTAAATTAAAAATGGCCTCCAAAATTGCTCCAGCAATTTTCTGCATACAATTGTTTCCACATGAAAAGACCTATGTTTAAGCACAAAAACAGATATATTTTTCTTTAAAGTATATATATTTCTTATATATGAGAAAAAAACCCCAAACCCTACCAACTCAGTGCTGCGGACACACAGACTAACCCCAAAACACCAGCTCCAAATAAAAGCAACGATGCTGGGAAGTAATAGTACATCTGCCCCTGCATTTGAACGCAAGTACAAGGCAAGTGTGAAAGCACGATTTCTGGAATCACTTTTAATTCAGCCAAGAACTCTATCTAGTACAATCTCAAGCCAGAAACCATTTTCTTTCCCTAACATCACTGTTGTGTCCCTTGGCAAATATGCCAAAAGCAGCAGCAAAATGAGGATGCTTTAGGTTTTAGTATGTTTTTCTAATATTCATTTTTTATTCCTTAAGTGAATAATGTGAACTAAATCGTATCAGCTGACTATCTCTAAATTATCACCCCTACATTGCCAGCTATTCTATTTTTTTAGCCATCTATTTTTTTTGAAGTTAGAATCAATGAAACAAACCATTATGTGTGTATGAATAAAGACAATATTATTGCAAAAAAATGTCATCACTATTTAAACAAGTGAAACAGTTCTTCTAATCCAGTACATCAAAGCAATTATCTACATTTTGTTAAACCGAAATGTCTTTTCAGAAACCAGCATGATGTTAAGAATTTATGTCAATAAATTACAAACCAAAACAGAGTGAAGTTGCTGAACTGTTTCTGGTTTCAGTGGAGAAAACATATGCACCAGGCATTTTTCAATTCCTCAGTCTCTGTGCAACGCAGGTAAATAGATGAGCTGGAAGTGCCAGAGCAGTTACTGATTTTGCTCAGCAATATGCCTCCAAGTGACAGAACAAGACCCTTCAGAATAAAATGAGGGGGAAAAAAATAAAAGGAAGTTACACTGTCCTCCAGAAAGGGTTCCTTACAACAGCTTAAATACTAAACTGTATATATACATACACACCACTAACTTAAGAACAATTCATGTATTAGCTATTATGTTTGAGCATGGGCATTCTCTTGAAATATTTACATAAAGGCAGTATTTTATTTTGTTTTCAGAGGGGGGAGGATTTGCACACCAGAGGAGCTGCTCTGCATGCACATGGCTTGAGCACAACCTACAGATGCGGAACCTCTGCGCTCTTACTAAAGAATCAGTTTTCGTTTAGAGAGATGGAGGCCTCCCGTGTTATTGCCCGCCATGTGGTACATGAAACGACTTTCAGGCAGGCCTCAAATTTCTTTGTGCTGAGGGCTGCGGACACACAGATGAAAAGACAAGGCTGGCAAGAGATCGATTACAACACAAAGTTATTTGCTATTTAAAAGTTAAATGAGGCTCATCACAACCAGCCTGGAAGCAATACTAGCTCACCAATACCTGAGCCAGTTACTAAGGTTGAAACTCACATTTTGGAGGTGCTTTCTGCCATTACTTTTGACTACTCACCTCTCCCAACAACCGAGCTAGCCATGCCACTGCAGCCACCAGCCTTATCTATAAGCACATACTTACTAATGTGACTGATATATTACTATATGCCCCATTACAAGGTTAGAGAATCAGATACATACATTAAAGAAACAAAAAATCAAGGTTTTCTTCACCAAAAGAGTTTATGAAGTCAGCCTAATACTCCAGATTTGAAATTAAAAATAAACCTTAACCACAACACCTTTTTCCTCACCCACTAATTGTTACTATGTGATCAGTGTGCCTCAGATTTGCCTTTTATCTGTCTCTAAGATCACAGACTTGGGAACAAGGCTGCTTCCCAACAGACTTTTCCACAACACCTTCTAGTTCTAGTACTAAACCTTTCAAACAGGGGATGAAACAATACATACAGGAACATTAGAGTTCTTTTGAACCGCATCGTCATGGTCCTCTTCTTTTTAATACCATTCTCTCTCTACTGCTTCCTAATAAGGTCAGAAACAAAGTTGAAAGGCAAAATGCAGTCTCTTTGCCTTTCCAAAGTAACCTTCCAACATTGTGATCTGCTACCTTAATGCTGTGTACAGGAACACACTGAATACCATGTAAGCAAGCAACGCCTCTTTATCACTCACCAGTTATTACATCCAGAATCTTCCCAGACCTGAAGTCCATATAAGCCCCTCAAAAGCAGGCAGGGAGCCTAAACATAGCTGCAACTCTTTGCTGCTTCTCCTAACACAACACCTTGCAGCTGGTGCAAAGGAGTAAAACTGCTGATGGCTCCTTAAAACCTCTAGAACATTAGAAAGAGGCTGCAGGTGTGAAAGAGCAGATCGCAGCCACCTGCTAGGCATCACCTGAAGCCAGAAGCTTCCCAGATGGACGAATTACCCTGAGAAGGCGGCTAGCAGCCAGCCACACATGTGTAGCATGTCTCGTGCCACTTGCATTGCCTCTTCTTCCAGCCAGGTGATTTAATTATGTGACTACACAGCAATTTTAGTATTCCACTTCCTAAGGACATGGCTAGCAGAATTACAGTGTGCATAAAGACAGCCTAAGCACAAAGCTCAGGCGACGTGGGAAGAACCATGCGCTGCACCCTCAGGTCTTCTCTTCTGCAGCACAGCTCCTGGAGGTGCCAGGAGAGGATACTTCCCATGGGGGGACGTCCATAGGAGGGAAACACATGCTGCAAACTACATTTAACTTCACCTGGAGCTAAAGCCTGACAATTCACAGAGCTCCCATCTAAAACTCAAGCTTCCCCCCTGCAATATTTTAACTCTGGCAGTGTTTTCTCCTGAAGGGACTCTCTGACTCTC
This sequence comes from Anser anser, assembly GCF_964211835.1. NCBI lineage: Eukaryota > Metazoa > Chordata > Aves > Anseriformes > Anatidae > Anser > Anser anser. The sequence goes on from NC_139732.1 coordinate 9,176,921, forward strand.
TGCTCCCACAAAGACAAATTGGTACAAAGGACAGAACTCTACAAAAGAAAAACAAAATCAGCTGTGGGAGAAAAAACTAAAACAAAGGTAAGTCACCTGCTCTGTATAAACGATAGGGGCTCTGCCCTCTCGCCTCTCCAGCAGACCTTACTGGTAACATGGCTCACTGTTCAAAGCCTGGATTAGTGGAGAGCTCCTTTCAGATGTAACACCTGATTTCCATGAACTCACACTCATTATATATTTTAGCCCCTGTCCTTAAAAACAAAATAAAAACAAAGAAACAAAAAACCCAGCCCAAGCACTTAAATTATTTGCTGAAAGGTGGCTGTAGGTGCTTATCTAAGTCAGTGGGTGGTTATGCAGTGAATTTTAGTGCCTGCAATAACATCAATGCACAGATCAGACATTATAAGCAGCAAGCAGGCCTTCCAAACAATAGACAGAGCAGCAAGCGCTAAACAGTTTTACAACATTTTCCTGCAGCTTCCCTGTGCAGAATGCTTAGAAGATGCTCTTTTCTAACCTAGCCTTCTAGGGTTTAATGCAACTGCTGAAGAAACTGGGCTCCTTTTGGTTCATTTCATATGACAAAATGTTTAAATGCTTGGAACCAAAGTTTCGCAACTATACTTTCTAAGCTGACAACAATGGACATATGTACAAGTCATTTAAGACTAACACATAGAACAATATAATTTTATAGCTATGGATTAACCATCCACAGGAGGCGGGCTTGGCTGGCTTCGTAGCTTGTCCCCTACTTTATACATACTGCTCGTTCTTCTCTTCCAGGAAATGTGGCTGGGAAAAGAATTTTGGTCCACTTTCTTGAAGTTCATTTCCTTTTCTTAACTAGGAGACAAATGCAAGTAAGGTGGAAATATTTCTGAGCACCCTTATTATCCAAAATACTGACCAGCATACTTTTATTTCTTGTGTGTGCACTATTTTCTTTTTTTTCCCATGCGTTATTATACTCAACTATTAATATTTTTATTATTATTAATAAAGTAATTGTGGTTGGGGGTCAAATACCAAGTATTTGTACATACACCAAGGCAATTCTTTTGAACACACAGGCAATGCCATAGTTCAAACAATTGAACTTGGCTGAGGAATGCTAAGAGCTACTACTATCTGAGCCATAAGTTTCCTAAAATCAGTGCAAGTGCTGAGCATACAGCTCACAGAGAGGGCCAATGGCACGGGCGTTCTCGCTCACAGTAAATACATAATCCTGGTTTTCAGTGAGACTGCTCCCATGTGTAAATGTTTGAAGAATAAACAACACGATTTGTATGCAGGTGCCAGCTGGTAAGACACAGCACATCTGTAAATACCTGAGCACGACATACAGAGAAGACCTGCTGATCCATCCCTTCCCAAAATGCCAACCTTCAAATAGAAAGAGGCAAACCCCATCAAACTTGGTGCCATCCATTACAACCACAGTTTTCAGTTCATCCACCTGCTTGGAGCGCTAGAATATTTCCTTCCCAGTCCTGACTCATCACTCTCCCCTCAAAGTTACAGCATGCTGAAGTACTGAGGAGCTTCTTGCTATCTCCTAAAATTTTGGGATGTCACACTGACACATCTCCCCGTGAAATTCTCACCTCCCTTAGTACTAATTTAGACCATAAGGCTACCATAACTTTAGTGTCTAAGTATTTTCAATTAATAATAAAGTATAAGAGTTGAAATGAATGCATCAAAATTTTACTGTTTTAATTGTACATGGATAATGCATTATCTAAACCACTTTCACTACTTAGAAAATAAGAGTTTGGAAAAAATCCTACGGCATATAAATTAAATTTCTGTCCACTAAATTACCCCGAATATTTAGACTGCCTCTGTAAGAAATACACATGGCACTCAGTGTCTTTGGACAATTAGTCAGCCTTTAAGCCTCTTGCCTTAATTGCTGTTGGTATTTTTACATACTTTCTTCATCAGCTCTTTTTTCCAGTGATGTCACTGTAATTATTTCTATTTGGCCTGGATGGTTTACATTATTTATCCAGTGAGATAGCTGTCTTATATTTCAATTGTTTGTCCATTTTTAGAACTGAATTCCCTATAAAATTTCGCTCCCTACTGTCAGGGTGGTTCCCAGCCATCCACTGTGATATTGTTCAGAGGGTGGGTAGTGATATTTAGCAATTCTTTGTCCTAGCGACTTCTCTATGCCGTAACATCAGAACAATGGTTTCTCTGAAGGCACTGGCTCACATCACCTTTTCCTTGGCAGGTCAGATAGCAATCACTATTTCAGCAGAGGCACTGTGATTGGAAACACTGGCATCATTCCTGCACTGTAGCGTCTCTGCTGGGAGTCAGAGATTTATTCATTGATCAAAATGAGTCCCCTAACCAAAGTTCCAGGAAGCACTTTTACCTGGGCTTAATTTTAAGTCTGTGGGTATTTACATACAGTCCAAAACTTCTCTGTTTTCCTGGACCAGAGTCCTTGCCAGGAGTAATGAAGAGGTTTGGAAGACTTGCTCTAAACTGGTAGTGCCAGAAAGCCTGCCTGTTTTCCCAGGCATTTCAAGGGATCAGTATCAGAATACCATGAAGCAATAAAAGAATGAATACCTCGTGTTGCTATTTTCCTGCAGCATCTACCAAGTCATTATTATTATCATCAATAATTGCCAATAATAATTGGCAGAAGCCTCTCCTTTATTGCCTCTATTGTTTTCCAAAGATGTCTTTATTTTTAGTAAGTCTGGGTGAACAGGACATAATGTGTTAGGAACATTTGGAAAACTTTGTGATCTAAAGTGACAAAGACCTTTTCCCCAGGGCACCAGCAGAAAACAGCAAAACTCTGTACACAAGTTAATAAGTAAGAGCAAAACAACTAAGACCTTGGGATTTACCATTTTCCAACAGTGATTTTCCACAGTCCCTGTTGATCAGTATTTATCATTTACCTCTTAGCTTCACCGTGCTTCTTTTTCACTTGAGATACAGGTTATTGCTTTGCAAATTGTATATTAATACTGCTTACCTACAAATACTTTAGGTATGATCCCAGGGGCAGTGCTGAATGCATTTTAATGAACATCTGAACTTTGAAAATTCAGTAGCATTTATTTTAACAAGAACTAAAAGACAAAGCAGAATTCCAAATGTGGCGATCAGCTTATATCTACTTATGCTTAAAGAGAGACTGAAGTAGGGCAAAATTCACTCCTATGCAGAAGACATGCAGTAAGCCTGTGCTCCATTTAAGTTGCCCCCATAACAGGCCTTATATGTTTCAAAAAGCTAGTCCTGAGACATCCCAGGAAAGGAAAATATTAGCTTTTGCTGGGAAAAAGCAAAACAAAATGTATTTAAGATACAAATGTCTGCTTAGAATATTTGGGGCTGTAACAACTTTTGAAGAAACCTGGCAGACTAGTTTATAAAACAAGCAGTTGTTCCCTCTGTGTATTAGTAAGACGTCATGAGAGAATTAGGATAGCTAAAGTATTCTCAGATGTTTGCAGTGATCACTCCCCAGTTGAGTGTTTGGAAAATCCAATGTGTAAAATTTCCCATAAACAAAAGGATTTTTAAAATGTCGATTCTGGGATGTTCTTGGCTGAGACTGCTGGAACAAATAGGAATAGGTTTATAAATATAAATAGCTGATACGGATTGTGCTCAGGAATATTTGTGCTAATAAGCCAGAAATAAAAATAAATAAAGTAAAATTACAATGCAAAAACTGACGGAGCTAGCAATCTAGAATTAGTCCATTCTCACTCAGCCTGTTTCAACCCACATGTGGTACAAACCTGACACCAGACACTAATCCCAGAACAAACCACAATTTGAATACTCCCAACCGAGCTGTGTAAAAATGTGTGTGAGCCTTGCATCGTCTTCCATAAATGCTCTCACTAGCCTCACCCCAAGTCATTTGTGCACTAGTAACTGAATACAAGGGTGACAGTATCTTTTCTACATGGAGAACTTTCTCCAGTTTCTGCTAATTAAAATAGCTGATTGAACTCCTTTTTCCTTACACACACGAAAAAATAAATAAATTAGGGATGGATATTCAAATTCTAGGAAAGCGTGTCTGTAAGATGACATGGTAAGCTTTGGAAATAAAACTGTGAGCAGCACTGAAGTGTAGAAGGGACAAAGCCCAAACTCTAGGGGAAAAAAAAAAAAATTTCTTACCTTTCCATCAGGACTTGATCAGGAGCGACAGGATCCAGTTTTGATTTCTGGCTCTCTTCTCAGAAACCTGTGAAAATTAAACTAAACTTATTTAATTGTGTGTTTAATGAATGATACTTTCATCTTTGCCAACAGTGAATGAAAAAACGTTAACTTCACTGGGGGGGTGACAGGAAAGAGTAAAAAATACATTCAGTGAACTGCTATCTTTTTTCCCCAAGTAGAGTGAAAATAATTATTCATCCACAATTGCAATGAATTTTGGATTAGGGAACTGGTCCTTCTTGACCAGCACCTCTATCCTTGAAGCTGGAGGTGTTGGCATCCCCAGGCTTCAAGCATTCAATTTCAGATGAGATCGGTTCCACTGCGTTACAGTGACTGCTGCTAGGTACGCGCTTACCAGCACTTTCCTGCTTCATTACAAATATATAATGTCATCAGGTTTATACCATGTTTTAAAGAAAAATATCCCCAGATAGTCAAAACAAAACACAAAGTGAAGGTGTTTTAGACCTTCCTTTCTTCAGACCACTGCCAGGAACAGTCCTTTTCTCCCAACCCTCTGCTCCCTGAAAAGGGCCCCTCACATCTTTTGGGCCTTACCTCTCAGGCTTTTCTGCACTTGAGAAAGAATATGTGACTGCGTGTGCACATGATGCATTTTAGTTGGAAACAATCATAAAAAATCCGTTTTTTTATAAAAAGGCCTACTTCCAAGGCTGCAAGTAGAAAACATCTCAAATCAGCTTGCAATCACAGGGAAGGCTGACGAAGGCCAGTGCAAGGCAGCATCGGAAGCTCCTCAGCTAGGACTAATTACTGACCATCAGCCTGCTTTAAGCCAAAATCTCCTTCTACCTCCGTCTTGCAGGTCCTCCCTCCTTTCCATGGCAGTTCAGTCTCCAGGTTCAGACACCAGAGCACTGAAGAGCACCATACAGCTGCCTTAGGGTCGCTCTTCCAGTGCTCACACAAAGCATACTGACACGGGCCATCTCTGCCCACAGCTCAGCCCAGGCTCTCAGCTTGCTTTCTCCAGATGACCCAAGGCTTAGGATCGCCCCTGATGGCCTGATTTCATGACCAGGCAACCCACAAAGCAGTGTAGTAAGACCTACATTATTATTATGCCCTCCTAACATGCCAGCACACACAGCAAGCTTCTTCAAAGCATCCAGTCATCCCTTCTGCAGAGCCAACTACTCAATCACAGCAGCAATGAGTACCTACCGGGGTAATCATCTGCACCATGGCAGAACCCCACACAACACCTAGAAAAAGCCATAAAAGCAGGCAAAATTGGAACCAGAGGGCATACTCCTCCTGCCGAGAAGTAACCGGGGTGGACCGATACCCCCCAAGGCCATTGGGCTTCTCTGGGCAGAGCAGTCTGCCTTTCGGAGATCTTGCTAGCTGAGCGCAGTACGCAGGGAGCCAACTCAGAAAGGCAGAATATTAAAATAACTTAGGCCAAGAGACCCTGGGGTCACCTTGTCCAACCCATGCTCAAAGCTGGGCTGTCTTGGATCAGGTTAGGGCCACCTTATTTAGGCTCGGCCACCCAGTTATCAGCTGTGTTAGGGACTCGGACACAGGGCACCACGTGCACACATACCCCTGAGGATATTTTTGATCACATCAACTACAACAGCTGTAACAAGCTGATAAATACAGGGGGAGAAAAAGAAGAAACTACACAGAGGAGTATTCTGTTTGCAGCCAAATTCAGACTTGTACTTTAAATTACTTCCTCAACACAGCAGAAATGCACAACTTGAATTCAATGCATGCCATGCCTATTAAAATAAAGCAAACCTAAGGAAGTCGGTGCAGTCTGTTTGTACTATGCACCTTAGCTGATGTTTAGCCCATCAGAGTTTAGTAGATGTGAAAGTAGAAAAGAAGGCATCTTTAAATGCTGCACATTGGAACAGCCAGCTGGAGTCCATTTATTGTGCTCAAAACCACCAGAGTATTTGCTATGTTGCACGGGCAGGATGGGACCAAAGCACCACCCTTGGCAGGGTTTGAGTAAGCAACTGGTGGTTTTGTTTACTTGGCTTTAGCTGAGACTTCGGAAACATCACTTCTGGTGAGGGAACTCCTTTTGTGAAACGTGTATGTCAGCTGGAAAGGTAAGATGACAAAGAAGGAAGCTCTCCAGCCTCAGCTGCAAACTGGAGAAACAGAGTGGGTGAGAAGGCGAGGAAGAAGCAGAATTCCCAACTTCCATACCCACAGCAAACTGAGTGTTCTGCTCACTTTAATGATTCAGTAACACTTTCCAAAATAGGTTAGCCCAAAAGTTTTCTCTGCAAGATTCTTTTTTTTTTTTTTTTGTCTCTTCCTCTCCCTAAAAGCCATGCCACAACTTCACCAAAGATAGAACAAGGCAAATATGCTGAACATATGGATGCCGAAGGAAATGATTTCTCTAGCAATGACCACATGAGAACTGTTAGAATTTCCTTCCGCAGCTCATGACTTTTTAGTGGTTTGGATGACCTTGATAGGAAAAGCCAATATTGAGGATCTGATCTGAATTTTCTATGACAGACACAGTAAATGCCAGAAAATCCCTTCCGTTCCCCAAAGTGTCGATAGCACAATTCGGCAAGTACACATTTATTTGGGCTAGCTGGTGGCTCCACACAAGTACCCAGAGATGTTGCAAAAGACTATTGCTGAATTTCTTAAACTTTTCTTCAACATACGAAAACATTGTCATCATCATGGTGCCCAAAAATCAGTAAACAACCATTACATGTATTAGATAAATCTGTCTCGGTCCTTAGATAACTCCTTTTCAAAATTTGGGAAGATTTAACACTTTTGAAAGTGCTTTGCCCTGTGAGGTGAAGAAATACAGAATGTAGAGGTGGTGTGGGTCAGATCCAAACATTTTTGCGATGTCCATAGCCAGCCTACATGCTGGCATCCGGTTCTGAGCACACCAATCCCTGCTGTAAACCCCCCCTCACTGAATACAGTAGGGCAGATCTGCAAGCACCCCATTCTAACATGCTCAGCTCACAGGGGATACCTCAACCTCCCAACAGTTTCACAAAAAAATTCTTCCTGTCCATAAAAATACAGGAATTTATGTTCAACTAAACAAACCCCTAATTTTTACTTGTTTGGGACTGATTTTTTTGTGTGCATTTGCATTTTTACAAAAACACCCAACCTTGGGTGATCCAAGGCAACCTGCTTACAGGAAATTGTTCCCACAAATGTAATGTTTTGGTTCCCCGACCTTTTCCCTTGTATAAGCTAATCAAATACTTTTAATAACAATTGGAATTTGGTCACGAATAGGAACAATAGTGTTTTCCAAAGGAGATTCTCTCTCCTGGTATCTTTCTTTACTGTGCATTGTGTGAACATTTTCTGCCCATATAATAGAGGGCCAGAAAATCATCTGTCAGGGGATGATGGATGATGAAGTCTGCTACTTCGGCCTCAGGGCCTGGCCCTGCTGCTATACTTGACTTAGCCTTCAGTAGGCACTAAGTGCTCTGTCAGATTCATGCCAAGGGAAAAGCATATGCCTGCAACTCCCCAAAGTGTGGGAACCAGAATAAACAGAGACATTTTTAACGTTACCACACATTCGAAATCTGCTGTGTCACTTTCCTGTAAGCACTGTCTGTATTTTTGTAATACATGCAGTCATTATGGGTTTGTGGCTCTGTCCGTCACTGCTGTTCTTTGCGGCACGCTGACCAAGGAAACAAATGAAAAATAAAAGGAATGCACAGAATACATGACCATTTGGCTGCCTCCTATGCTCTGTCAGCGAAGGAGAGAGGAGTTCTTGGGGTTTTGTTGTCTCCCTTGCCCCCAACGACACTTTCATTGGTTTGTTGCAACAAGGCTTTTCTCACCTCGCGCAGCTTTATTAATTCAGGGGTTTTTAGAGTCCCCCTGGGTGCTGTATCACCGCACATTGATACGTTACCACAGGGCTATAGTTAAAAGCCAGCTTCCATGCTTCTTTCCACCCCAAAAATTCAATCAATCATTGAATTATGCTGTTTGGCTTGGACGGACTGCAGCAGGACTCTCAAAATCTCAGGCATGTCCATTATGAGCCCCATGTCCCACATGTCCAAGCTAAAATGATAGCTTAAAAATGATGCAAATCCAACATTGTCTTCTAATGCATACTTTCATTTCATATTGCCTAGCTACTATTTATAATCAGGCTTTTAAGACAATGTTCTTAAAAGAACATTGTCAAATGGGTCAAATGCAGTCAGGCTGGAATTTCCATTCTTCAAAAATTCCCCAGAGATGATTATCACCATGTCTCCTCCTCTTTCATCACTGCCTTAGCATGGAATATTTATACCCTGGCTAGTATTAAAAGGCTTGATTCCTTGTTTAAGAGAGAGAGAGAAAAAAAATGTCATGAACAGTTTAAATTACAAAGAACAATCTGCCCTTTTTTTAAAGGTCTCCCCCCCTCCCTTTTTTTTCCTCCTAGTGCAGGTACAAGCTATACCCATACAGATCAGTATACAAGCTTCATGAAAACCTTTTATATATTAGATATCCCTTTGCTTCAGAAGAGATATTCTCCAGCCCTGATTTACCATTGGATAATTTCAGAGGAAGGGGTTTACTCGCATTTTTCTCCTTTTTTAGAGCTTCCTGCAGCTGGCAGAAATCACTGAGGCCTTACCAAGCCGTAAAATACAGAGCTGCTCTTACAGGTTTGGACCAGACACACGAACCCTTTACAGCATCATCAGCAGGTCCCTGCAGCACCAAAAAAGGTGCATAGCAAGCTAACTATTAGACACCATTGAAGAGAAGTAGGAATATTTTCAGGCTAGCTGGTGTCACTGTCATAACGCATGCAAATTCCAAATGTCTTTGGATTTGACATGAATGTTTATCAGAGCATGATGCCTGCTCTTGAAAACTCTCTCCCTATTCATATAGGAATCGCCATTTGCAACCCTCACACTGAAAACCAAAGTCATTTTAGGTTATTAGATAAGGATCCATTCCTCTACAATATCAGTAGGGCTTTCTTTTCTACGTTAATACATGAAGATATCCATCCAAAGGTCCATTCATCTTGCCTTACAGGTGGGTTTAGCTGACAGCCATGAGCCTGACTTGACTTTTATACCAACACATCCATCCCAGCACCACTCCAGGCTTCTCTACAAAATACGCCTGTCAGTACAGCTGCAGAACAGTTTAAATGTTCTTATCTACTCCGTTGGATTCCCTCGGGGCAAACTGTTCCTCGAGATGATCTTTACCCTTCTCCTGAATCCAACACACTGAGACCAAAAAAGGCATTATGGCCAGGGACTGGTGTGACTACAGCAATAATTACCAGTTCAGCAAATAAGCTTCTCATTGCAAGCACTGCTGAGGCTATACGTGAGCCAAGAAGAACCCAGAATCATTGTGTCAGCAATTCTCAAAGACTATTTTAAATGCTATCAAGTTTAATAAAACTTTTACAGCATAGTACAGAGTGTACTTTGTGTTCCTTTGAAATTGATGGAACAAGCCAATTTTTCCAGGTTTGTAGGCATAACATGTATTAAATTATAATAAGAAATAGCTATTTAAAACCATGAAATGAAAGACTATAATGTACATTTAAAGGTCAACAACTGCATGAGTTTTCTTATTATATATTTTATCTGAGAAGTACTGGAAGACAAAGGAGCTCTGGCACCATACGTGTACATCTGGAGACTCGGTCGCTACTCTCTGTTCTGATTTGGACAAGGACCCGCATACATACTGTTACAGGATGGCCCTGCTTCACCTGAGCCTCTTCCAGAACTGCCTTTGCCTATTAAGAGGGTGACTTACACCCGTTAAGTAATTTGCACTACATGTACTACATACAGACAGGCTTATGTAGCTGCAATAGCAAGGTCAGACTGAAATACTGTGATTTTATTCCCATCTCTGCACCATACTTTCTCTAGGTCTTTCACTAAATCAGTTTTAATGCGTCTACCCCAATTTCTTGTCTGCAAATACAGGAGGTTAATATGTCATTTACAAGGGAAGAGAGGCTGTGCTAACTAACGCTGCCAAATAGAAACAATAGAGATGATCAACAAGGAAAAGCCCATTAGAAAACACCCAGATGAATTGGAAACTTCACTGAAAGTCAGGAAAGAAATGTGATATAGGTTTTGGCTTTTAAAAAGCATTTTAACATCTCAGCATTAAAAGCATTTTATTTCTTACTAAACATTTCTAAAATCAGACTTGAACTACAAAGAAAATGATAAATATTGCTGTTTATTTTATTTTTTTATTCAAGTGCCATTTCAGTGGGCCTCCCATATTCTAGCCTCTTCACTTAAACTGACTTGTATTTAGAGGGATTTAAACAGGATTTCATTTTAGCAACACCTTTAGAGCAATGTACTTTCCTGGCTCCACACACAGCAAAATCTACACACATGGACAAGAGCTCAGCATCAACCCTATTTTGCAAACGCCTTTCATTTGCTAATAATTACAACCAGTTTTCAAATTTCCTAATGTAAAACCCAATACTGTAGTGCACTGAAATATGTACTTCATGATACAGACCTGATTAAGCTTCACAAACCCCAGAAATATTCATCGATGTTTCCTTCTATTGTGTAGATGCGTATATACATTGCATATGGAGCCGGATTTAAATCCAGTGACATCTATGGAATGCTTCAATAGAAAATAGGGATCAGTATGGGCAACCTTATACCTCGAGGCTACCAATCAGACAGCTTTTGGGCATTAAACTCAGCAGACTTAAATGAAATATAATTTTTTGGAGAGGAAATCTTACAGTATTCATCAAATATGTAAAATACAACATAGAAAAACACTATCCCAACACAAACCCAGGTGTTTAATGATGAATGTTGTAAAATTGGCACAACTTTGAAAAGCACAGCTGTGATTAGGATATAATTATCTTATGCAAGAAATCCATTTCAGAGCTATAATTCTTTGCTGCTAGTGACAGGAACAGATTTTTATTATTTTCCACTCACCTGAATTCTGCAAAGCCAGTGCAGCCATAAAACATTGCTTTGGATTCTATTCTGGCTTGGAGTTCTAAACTTTTTTTTTTTTCATAGCTTATTGAATAACGGTGACTTCTTGTGAAGAACCCAGCTTTCATTCTGAAGCTCAGACTGATGGAACAGGGCTGGCAGCACACACACCTATTATTTATTACTGGTTAAATACGGAATGAAAGTAATTGGAATAAACAGTGACGCCACAAATATTTGTATGTTACACAGCTCATCTACAGCGAGTTTTTGTATCTCAAGCATTTCATCATATCAGAAGACACCATAATATGAGAAAACAATTCTACTTGTGTACGAATACAACAAAACTTGGATGCACAGGTTACCTGCTGAACTAGCTTGCATGTTATATTCTGCACAGACATCCGTAGCAGCACACATGTGTACCATATGGATCCTTGTACTTTCAGATCAGAGTCTGGTACCATTTGAATACAATTGCAAAGATTGCACAAGAGCCATATTGTCAAAATTGGCTCAAGGGAGGCCGAGATGTGGCCATGGATACATAAATCTCCTACCACCAGAAGGGGAATTTTCTTTTGACACAGAAAAAAAAGAACAGGTCTGTCTGGGAAGAAGAACCCTTCCTGACCAAAAATCTCTACAATATGGCCCAAATCAAAACCTAAAAGGATTTGTTACTCTAATGACTTAAAATTTTAAAAAAAAAGCTCTCTATTTTTCCCCCCTTCTAAACTTTGGATGCAATAGCACTTGAGTGGAATAAATAAGATCCAAAGATATTTCAGGATTTGAAATTCACAGCTTCCATACATGCTGTGTTATTTGCAAAGCCTATAAATTAATATTAAAAACTTCTGAGAAAATTCATTTCTATTTTTAAACTTTTTTTTTTTTACATTTGATCTGTTTAATTTAAGGAATGTAAGACTGCAGATGAGATTAATTTTCTAGTATCTTAATCGTAAAATTATATCACCGCTACATAGTCACAAAATGGTTAAATAATATTCATAAATTAAAATAATGAGAGTGCAATAATTTAGATTGTTCTACAACAATCCTAAAGGTGAGTAAAAATAAAATAATCCATCTGGCCATTTCAATTAAAATCTGCTACACTGTAATAAAAAAGCATTCGGAATTAATATAGTCAAACACATCTGCCAAAAAAATCCTTTGCTCTGATTGACTAAGACTGATTCAACTCTGCCGTGGGCTCTGGCCACGAGAGAGAAGCTGCGCTGGATTACACAGCCCTGTTGAGACATCTTCTTTAAATAGGTATTTTAAAAAGTCATGATCCCCTTTTCCACTAGATGTTCTCTGTAAACATTTGGGAAATGAATCACTCAGCAGCCATAGAATATAAGAAGAAAAAAGCACTCATAACTTGGAAAAAAATAGCTGTATTTCTTGAAAGAGACGAGAAGGCTTTCTGTAATATGAAAGCACAGCTTAAAAGATATGTTAGATCCATGGAGATCTATTGCATAAGGCTGAATTTCACCCTCTGTGTAAAGAATCAGCACAAGATTTACCCAGTCATTAGCCATGATTAAGTGGTGTTTTACAGATTTAGATGGGACGGGACTGAAGGAGGGATACCATGCTGGCCCTCTTCTGGTAGCGCCACTGCTACCCTAGGAGGGAGCTCAGCACTGCCCCAGCTACACCTCCCCATTTCCCAGAGCCAAAGGGAGAATAACGGCCCTGCAAAGTAACCCTTGCAGCAGAGTGCTTGGAAAGCCACCTGAGTTATAACCCACGGGAATAAGTCATGAATGGTGGGGATCTCAATGGACTTTGTGGACGAAGACTGCTTGCAAGTGGCTCAGAAGTCACTGAAGGTCCCAAGTCTTCCAGCGATGTGGAAGTCTGTATGTAGCAACGCAAATTCAGCAGCATCCATCCTGCATGAACCAGAGTGTTTCCTGTCTCTGGAACTCTTGTGGAAAAGACAATGAAGTGTTGAAGCACTACAAGAATAAAAATTCTTGCTTCCAAAAGCCTGCAGCTAAAGTGGAGTTCAGCTGGAGAAAGGGTATTTCACTGGGAAGCCAGACTGGGTCATTAACTTAGGAAATCTCCATTCTCATGGAAATCTCAAGTCAACTAAACCTCTAATGAGGTCTTCCTGTTTCTGTACCTTCCACTACTTCTCAATAGGAAAACTAAAGGAAAACATCCACTTTGTTTTAAACTGTACCTTGTCCTCTTTGCTTTTTCTTTCCTGCTAACAGCATAGAGAGGAGGAGACTCGAACTGCAAATTAATTATGGTACAGATTATTTCCCTGAGACTTTTCAAGCCTCATTAAAAAAACTCAATTCTCATCAATTTTATAATCCACTAACATTTGTGTTGAGACTTTGTCTCTTCCCCAAAACAGAGAGAAGTGCCAGTAAACTGGGTTCGAACTCTGTATTAATCAAAATAACTTTGAGTTCAGCAATTATTAAACCCAGTTAATAAATGTGGAAACTGCGACATATACAAAAAATGATGTAATTTGTTTGACATGCTTAGTGGTCCAGCGCATTAATTAGGGGCCTGACAAGTTTATGGGAAGTATTTGCTAAACATAGGAAAGCTCAAATTGGGAACATCTACGAACAGTACAGTACTCACAGCCAGCAGTCGGAGCATGGGTTGTTGGATGAACGGGTTAGAGCATGACTCAGTAGCTGTAAAACTATCTGGAAATATTTAAGTCAACAACCATGATTTGTATCTATAAGAAAATCTGAGGGCTGGGGCTAGATTTTTGGATTCGCTCTGAAAATTGTACAGGAAATGATTTCCTGCATGCAAAGCTGTTTTTGCAGATATCAATCACGCAGTTGGCTTAGACCTGAACACACACAGGTAAATGGATGCCTTTGCTCTCCCTTCTTCTCCCTTTTTCCCCTTTACTCTTTTGTGGGTGGGGTGAACAGAGTACATTTAGGAATCTGAAACAAACTTTAAGCCACGTTTTAAAAACGGAGAAAAAAGAGGGAAAACCATGAATTACGACGAACAATGAATCGAGCACAGTAAAGCTTTCCCCATGGCAGGAGACTGGTAAATGTTGGGAAAACAAAACTTTATAATTATTGACACTTGTGCTGGAGCAAATCTAAGCCAAACCATTAAGTTGCTCAACCACAAAGAGATGATTAAAATCGTTTTGAGAATCTGGCTGTGCTTCTCTTCTGGAAATAAAGGTGAGGTGGAAAAAGGACTTTATGCCTGGATGTTCCACAAAAAAACAAAAACACAAGCTAACTTGTTTTTAATTGTTGGGTCGAGTGCAGGGCTGTAATTGCAGGAGGAGAAAAGGGAGGATAAAGGAGTCCACTGCAATATTTCTGTGGTGATGAAAACCTAAACTGAATGTATTATTTTGCAATTAAAACATCTGAGGCAGTTCTTCAGTATGCTTACAATGAGAATATTGAGAATAGGTTCAAGGGTAGGATTCTCAGAAACAGTAATTTCCAATAAAATATTATCTATGCAATCAGAATGCCAACTTACAGGAGGAAAAATGCAACGTTGAAGTTGCATCATCTTAAAAAGTAGACTTGGCTCATTCTCTAAAACATGCAGACCAGAGCAACCTCCAAACAAAACAAGAGAAAACGAGTGAGAGAAGCTTCCCAGTCACCAAAAGTGAAATTAGTCATTTCTGAAGGAAAAAAAAAAGGCCAAAAATCCCAAACAATTTCCCAATATCAACCCTTTTAATTGGGATGAAAATGGTTTGGTTTATTCGTGCTGATCTAATAATCTTTTTTTTTTTTTCTTTTTCTTGCAGTGCCTTTATGGCTACATCTTGTTCCAATTCTGGTTTCATCCGTTCCCCTTTCCAAACAACCATAGCTTTCATATAGGCTTGCCATACACCAGATCCCATCTGTCTGTGACCTTGAATAAACAAGGGGCCTTTGATGTTCGTACGCACTTCCAACCACTTTGTCATTCCTGGTGATATACGAGCCGTGCTGTAGTGACATGCACTCATTACTGGTTTGTGGAAGTGCCTTCTGCTTCTTCTCTTGATGTAAGTTTACCATAGAACAAATTTACTGTAATCTTTCTGTTAATTTGTGCTTCCCTACAGAGTGAGGAAGAGGTCAGCAAGGCAGCGCCGGGATGCTGGAAATAGCAGTTCTGCACATGCAGCACCCTGACAGCCAAAAACAAGGGTCTAATTCTAGAGCAGAAAAACAAATCACACAACAGCCGTCCGACCAACCAATTGATGATCAGAAGAGAAACTGCTTGAAAACAAACATTACAAGGAATCTGCTAACTGATGGACAGATTTACACACCCCACACAGCAGCTTTGTTGTGGCGTTGTGCGCTCATCCTATTACATCTCAAGGCTGCTGTTCAAGGCTGTTGGGTTTTGGCACTGTCAAAACGAAATGGAGATTATGTGGTACCATATGTCAGGCAGCTGAAGCAAAGGATTCCTGGCCTAACGAGCTTGCCTTGCATTGAAACCACCATAGCAGGAGAGGTGGGTGGTGCAGCGTCGGTTTGCTCTCGCCCCAGCACCTCAGCGACTCTGAAGATGAATGCCTGGGTGCTTCTCCTCCTGCCAACTGCAGAGCAGAGTTCATCTTTCCTCCAAGACAAAGAAGAACATGAAGCGAAACCCTTCGGCAATTATTTTTTAATGTAAATGCATGTTTATTTCATACCCTCAAGCCTTTTAGTCCTGGTTGTTTGTGACAAACATTCCACAATAGGCTCTTTAAAGTCTGGCATATGTGCCAGTGCTAACAAACATACAGCAGAAGACATAAGACAATTAAAATGAAAGACGACAACAACATGCTGCTAATGGTTTTACATTATTACATTGTAGAATAGTTACTGGTACATCATGGAGGAGCTATCCCCACAGCTCTGCACGAACCTGGGCTCCATCAATAAACTCATCTTCATCCTGTAATACATTGTTTTTCTGCTACCGTGACGTTTGTGCTCCGCACTCCAGCACCCTGGAACTGTGGGTAAGGCAATGGCACAGCCACGTGCCAATGATGAAAAGATGCTCACGGCCCACGTCCTCAGTCAGTGCCCACTGAGGAGGCACCACAGGTCGACTTAAGATCGAGTTGGACACAGCAACTGCAGCAGGACACCCTGCAAGCACCAAGAGGGCAGGCACTGGAACCGACTTACAACCCAGCCCATTTTGGGGAGCAATTTGACTGAAATAGCATCTGAGATGTGCTGCGAGGGAGCTTGCTGAGGGCCCTGGAGGCTGCTAGTTGGCTCTCTCAGTGCTGGCTTGGTTTTGCCGTGACATTTCTGTTTTCTGGGGGACTCTCAGTTCAACTGGGGGTCCCAAATAGATAACTACAGCTGGAAAATGGCATTTAGACACTTAAACGTAAGTTTTTTGTTTTGTTTTGTTTTGTTTTAGAATGTTACCTATAGACAAGCAAATGCACTACCAAAAATTTAAAGAAAACAAAAAACTCAGGAAGGAACCACAGTGGGTCATGATTCACTTTTTTTCTGCAGCAAAAAATGCAGAGAGGTTTCAAGGTCTGTTCTTTTTTCTTTCTGAGATTTGTTTTTTTGGGGGAGTAGGGAGGACACAAGAAAGGGAAAAGAAACATAGAAACATTCCATCGCCAAAAAAAAAAAAAAAAAAGGAAAGGAATAGTTTGGGGTGTAAGAAACTCAGGTTCAAGTCCCCTGTGCCCCACAATGGAGACAAACGCCCTTGTCACCCACGTTACTTGCTGTTTCTGGGTGGCTCGCTGCCCTTCATCCCAATGAATGGCAAAGCTAATGCTTTCAAATAAAGCTTTTTAAAAATCAGATTTCAGCAAGGTGGAGCTCTAGCTGGATTTAACAGATATCACCTCTGAAAAGTAAGCTTCATTGTTGAAAGATAAATGGAAATGTACATCCCCTGCTTTAAGAACTGGTTCCCAAGAACTCCTTTTTCTGGTTCTTTCCCTTATGCAATATCTGTGCTATATAAATATTTCAGCAAGAGTTTTCAATACAATTTTAAAAATAAAGATATTACATTCAAGAAAGACCAAAAACCCTTAGCATTGTCCCTTTATGTTACTGTCACAGCTAATAGAAATTGCCTATTTTCCCCCTCCAATGGAACTGCTATTTACATTTACATAATGATAACTAAGCATGTTAGCTGTAAAGACACTCCAAGTATCTCTGAAAAGTTTTTATAAAGTATGAATTGAGAGCTACATGGAAAGATTTTCACACAAAGCACTTCTTTTTTCAATATAGCTTCTATCCATTCTTCCTTTCCCCTCCTCCCAGACTTATTTATTTTTTAACCAAAACGAAAAGACATACACACTTGTCTTCAGGTTAACGCCACAAAGGGAAGGAATTTTAAATCCCATGAAAGAGATGAGGCTCTATGAAGCTTAACAGCTCTAAATTATTGAAGTATTGGAGAGACTTGGAATTTTTAGCAGTCACGAAATACATTTGCAAGAAATATTAGCTCAGTTTTAATGGAGAAGAGAGATTTCTCCCCTGCCTGGCTGGTAGCTGAGGGCAGGGCAGACAGGCTTGTCTGGGGGGCTGCAGAGAAACCAGGCTGGGCTCCTGCCTGAAGCCGTGGTCACTGGCCCAGCCGTCCTCTGCAGGGCATGGCAGGAGGTTCAGATACGTTCTCTTGCTGACATGTGATAGAGTTTTCCCTGTCAAAGCTCAGCCACCCTGCATCGACTGAAGCCCAGCTGGGAACTCAAGCAACCATGCCGCTCGTGACCGTGCTCTTTGCAACTAACCATGTGCGGGAGTACTCAGAGCCAATGAGGACAAGTGATGCAGGTTTACTGCAAAACCCACTGCCACTGATAAGTCAATGGGTAATACTAGTATCATTTTGTATAAGTGGAACAGACTTCAGCAAAAGTTATTCCAGATCTGCCCCTGGCCTAGGTCTTTTACTGTGTGAAAGGAAAAATTACTCAAGTCCTCTGCTGGCTGAAATAATAGCTCTAAGTCCCTGTGGCCCCTAACAAAAGTTTGGTACTCTAGTGGAAAAAGTGCTTGCTTTATTTTACTGCTAGTGAGGACAGATATTGTCATGTTTATGCATTTTTAAAAACACTTCCATGAAAGGGGCATTGCCAGCTTGAAAACACGTGCTGAATAAGCAAGCTACACCTACTCTAGTTACAGCAGAACACCTCCAATTAAGAGCGATCACAGATGAGAAGAAAAACATATTCTTAGTTTGTTCCTTTCACAACATTCTGTGTAGTCAGAGCTATTCTGCTCTCCTGGTCACCCTCTCTACTTCTGTCTTGCTAAAAAAGTATCCATGAGCACCACAGCACTCACATCGACAGTGTTATCTAGGTCCTCGCTGACGGAGCGCAGTGCAATCATCCCCTTTCTCCTCCTCTCATTCGGGCTGGCATTCGGGCTGGCCTGCATTATGTGCTAACATGTCTCGCTTAATTGAGATCCTATATTTTGCAACTGCTTAAATGAAAATTTAATTTGGAGCACTCTTCTGCCACTGCAGTCTGCCTCCGCAGACTGGCAGAGGAAAGACAAGAGCCACCAGCACACTCAAACTGTGCAAGGTGCTTGACCAGCAACTGGTAGGTGTTAGCAGTTTATAACACCTGATCGCCACGCACCTCTTTTTGCTCGTCTTAGCCAAGGGAACTCTTTAGGGGATGTGCATTTATCTTTGTTTTCCAGAGTGACTTGAAATGCCTTGCCTGAGGTTCTCTGCCAGCCCAGGATTAAAACGTTCCTCTAGAATACCAACCCCCTGACCCCGCCAGCAGATGTAGTATTCTGGCTGCAGTTATCCTTCTAGGAGATGCACAGCCCCTACACGCAGGAGGAATTAAGACTTTACTGGGTCTTTTCTACTAAAGCTGGTTTTAGAACTATCGGCGCCCTTCCTGACAAATTACCAATCCTTCACTGAATGCAAGCATTGCAGACGTTTTTAAAAAGATCCCTCTCCTCCCATGCACAGCTCTGTAGAGTCTGGCCTGGAAGAGATCTAATATTGAATCAAAATTAATTTGGATGCAACTTAACAACAACACCAACGACAAAACCAGACCTATTAATACTTTTTAAAAGAGAATACCTTCAAAGCATTGCTACCGAGATGTTCATCTAAAAAGGAGAGACCAAACCCCTGTAATGTGTTTTTCAGGCAAACCAGAAATCCTGTGCTCAGAAGAATAAACATTCATAAACTCTGCAATCTAATTTTATACAGCAACAAAAATGTACAATAAATTTCACAGTCCTATTGATCCTAATACCATTGGCATCGCCCCAGCAATTGATTTAGTCATTTGATCAGCTGGAGAAAGGGATAGGGAATATAATATTTTAGTTGACTTCATAAATTCAGAGCCTCAGCTTTCAAGTCCAACCAATAACACAATAAACCATAGAGACCATAAATGGAACAACTAAAGTTTTGTAATTACAACATGGTTTATAATGTAATAATTTAACACATGGCAGGCATGTTTGATTTATGCAAGATGCAGAATAGGAGGTTGTTTCTCTTCAGAGCCGTAGCAGCAACACATTTCCTTGATAAATATTCAGAACAATCAAGTTTGATATCTAAACTTCCCCAAATGATGACTGCATGCCTGGCACTATCCAAATTTGAAGGTTTAAGAGGGGAAACAGATCTATTTTCCCATTCTGCAGATTTTTGGACCCCACTGGGGCAGCACACTTCCCAGTTTACCGGTAACTTTGTGGACGAGGAGTCAGTTGAAGAATGAGGAAGCCGGCACACCACCACGGCCAGGCAGCAAACCCAGCCTGGGAGCCCCGTGGATTTTGGGGAGATGTTTCTACACGTTCAGGCTTCCTGAAAACACGTGCAGCTCGCTGTGAGCAGGGGATAAGAGGAAAGGGGTTATGTCTGGCCACTGACATCTAGTCCACCTCAGAAAACATATCTGCTCTGAGAGAAAAGAAAGCTTTATTCTCTTGATAGCAATACATCCATTTTCATAAGTTCGTCTCAAACTTAAAGAAAAAACAAACCCAACAACAGCAAACCAAAGCACCAGCCCTGCAAAATCAATTTCCCTGTTCTGAAAAGCCTGCAGCTGTCCCCAGGCACTCTGACAGCCAGCAGAAGCCTGAGCTCTCTTGCTGCAGCCCAGATCTGGATCCATCTAAAATTCAGCCCCAGCTGAAGCTGCAGCTCTCCCAGGAAGCCGGATTTACACAGCTCACATCTGCTCTTGAGCACTGCAAAGCGAGGAAGTGACCCAAGCCCCTGCCCGTGTCTGCGGACAGGTTTGCACCTGAACAGGAGCAAGTCGTGGTGCAACAGCAGTTTCTTTGCACGGGGCGCCTCTCTCCTGTTAGGTATTGCTGCAGGGCTCTGGCACTCACTCAGTACAGCATCCTAACAGTAGTGTGCTGGGAAGGTATTCGAGAAGCTTCCCAGTGCCAAGGCTTCAGAGGCCCTGTAGAAGTTGTAAGCTTCGAATTTACAGCAGCCCTTAAAGAGAAGGCCATATACTGCCCCATCCCCTATGGAAAATCCACAGCAAAATCTCCCACCCGAGGAAATGAGTCCGTGACACGACAGGATGGCAGGATGGGGAATGTGGGGAGGCATTGCTCAATCCAAGCTTGCTGCCTGCTCGGCTGAGGGCAGCATCTCACAAAATGCCAGTCCCCTCGGTTCGAGAAGAAGGCACCCGCGGCTGAGCAGCCCAGCCCAGCGAGGAAGGCTGAGCTACGTCCCCAAAGGCCTGCATGAAACAGGGGCTTGACAAATACTGGCTAATACAGGACTTACTGCCATTAGCTGGTACTTCTGAAGAGGTGCTCCCCCTTTTTTAATCTTAATTTCTAAGTATCTCTTAAAAAAAAAAAAAAAAAGCTCCTCTTGAGTTTCATTAGAAATGACTTGGATGATCTTCTGTTAAAAGAATGACTTTTATCCTCATTCAAATACATATTGTATTGGCTTAGAAACATCAAAGAGGCAATGTCTTTACATATTCTATTTCTAAGAAAAGAAAAGGAGTTCTTTCTTTATTAACATTGGTAATGTTGAATCTTATAATGAAAAATGCACAAAAGCAATATTTTTGATGAATAGGTAATAGAACAGCAACGAATAAGAGCGCATTAATATTTTTCTTCCCAAAGACTCACTCAGATAATGCACTGGGAGGGTTTGGAATGGAGACGAGGCCACGAACAAAATGAGGTCGGTGGTCTTCCCCTGCCCCGTGTACTGCCCGATATTTTTGGTGCCCTTGCACAGCTCGAGCCCAGCTATCAGCATCCGATGGGCGCAGCCCACACGAACACAGCAGGAACGCCTTCTCTCAGGCCAGAAGTGCAGGAGTCAAATAATGCTGTGTGACCATACCAATACTCAAACATTAGCTAGGCAATTATTTGAATTGTAACAAAAGTAGAGACTTTACAAGCAACATTTTTGTACCATTGAATATTTTTATTTATTATTATTATTTTCTTTTAATGTCAGCAAGTGACCTGCAGAAAAGTCCATAATATTTTTGGGTACAGGTGGGCACACATCCCTTTCATCTCTTCTGCGTATAGTGCAATAGAGCCTTTGTGGTGTTCCCCAGAAAACTTATTTAGGCACTTGGATTTTGAGCATTCCTTTCTCTTTTTGCCATCCTTCACCATCGCCTTTGAACAGTCAGATAATACAATTATAAAGGACTACATAAGCAGTTAGGCTGGGAACCCAAAAAGGCAGAAAGAGAAAGAAAATAAATAAATCAGGCGTGCCATTCCCCCTACATTACTTAATTATAGACAATATAAATTTAAAAAATCTAATGGTAATTTGAAAAAATAGTAGTTTAGATTGAATCCTAAGGAGATTTCTGTTGAGGTGTGCAAAAGGGATGTCACAGGAAAACACACCACAGTAGAAAAACAGTAACATATTGTAAGATTTCTATCACATCTGGAAAATACCTCCATATGTATGTACAAAAAACAAAGTTACTTTGTTCTTTGAAATGTTTTCACTAGGCCTTGGAATTTCAAAAATCTCAAAGATTACTTGGAATTTTTGCAGTGATCCCTTCACACAATTTTCCTTGCTCACCTGGTTTTACACAAAATGGAAATTTGTCTCTGGGAGTGACGTACACTGCAGAAGTAAGCATATTCCTTCCCAAGTGTTTCACCTTTTCTTTGCTTATTTTATAACAGAAGGAAGAAACGTTTCATAGCAACAAATACCTTGAAGGATGAAGACGTGCTGGCATCAGAGTTTGTACAGGAGGGTAAATATCTGTGTGAAAAATGGTAGATGAAGAGTAAGGGTGTATTAGAAAAAGCAGAGCACTAAGGAAAAAGCGGAGAGGCACTAGTATATTTTGAGGGGCACTGATGAGACACAGTACCCTCTCTGCATTCACCCTCATGAATCTCTCACTCTGCCTCGCAAATTATTTTCCACAGAGGAGAATTTAATCTACATCTCAGCTCAAGACCCAGTTGTCTGCTCGTTTGTCAGCTTCTCACCCCATCATTTCCATGCCGGAAGGATTGCAGGCTACAGCCATCAAACCAAAGCTGTGGTCACAGGTGTGACATCTGAATTCGTGGGGCAGGTTCTTACTTCGTCCTTATTGCAAAAGCAACATTACCATGCTCATCACATTAATTTACAAATAATTTCACTATTCTCCATCTTTTCCTTTTCTCCTATATCTCTGTCTACTTGTCTAACTTCAGTATGTACCAAACTCACAGCAAAGACTTTTTCTTTTCAATGCTCAGAGCTTGGCTCATCCGGGGACCGACTAGAGATAAATAATAAGACTACAATTTAATCTGCACTCAATCACTGTGATCTATGGAATAGCAACGTCTTGTTTGAAGTGTGGTATTACATTTGGAAACAGCAAACAAGAAGCTAATTATTTTCTGTGTTTGTACCTGTCACTCTTTCCTATAGATTGAGCCACTGTCTCAGCCTGCTGACTTGGAGCTTCGGAGAAACAAGAGACCAACAGGGTTGAACCGTGTTAGGGGAAAAGAGTTCAAACAAAGAGGAACAGTGCGTCTGGATGTCTACAACATCTGATGCAGTGGCTCAGGACATGGATGCAATACTAAGTTACGTAGTGAAGCACTGGCATTTTGGTGATTACATAGTTCAAAAGACGTCCACAGACAATCAAATTGGAATTAACAAATAGCGTACAAACTGCACAGGGATATGTAAGTGAGATAAGAGGAGAGGAAAAGAGTGCTGGGATTCCAGGCTCATAGCTTTGGTAGGCTCACAGGGTTTGTAACAGCTACTGTAATTTCTGCATGAGAATAAACACTTCAGAGGTGGGAAGAGGAAAGCGGAGAAAAGAACTAACAATGAAAAGAAAGGGAAGCAGCAGCCATTCCCTCTGCTTTTAAAATATAAACTATTAGAAGGAAAAGTTTCTAAACTTACTTTTAAATCCAAGAGTCATAACAGCTCCCTGTGCTGTCATTAACAACCAAAGATTTTGCCTTAAAAAGGACTAGGAGAGATTTTTTTTTTAAGCAATTATTCAAATCTCTGCTTTTAACGTACAATAAAAGTTATGAAAACAGAATTGGCACAAGAGATTTTACAGAGCTGTGAAAAATTAAACCATGGGGGAAATAGCCAAAAGAAATGTTTCATATATTTGTGTGTACGTTTGCTTGTATGTTCCAAAACAGAGCATACTCGATGACAGCCGAGAAGCTTGTGTGCCACAGTGAAGGATTTATGAAAGTGAAGTCAAGCCTCTCCTGAGGCTGCAAAACCCTGCAGTTTGCTCTGACTCGCAGCCTTTCAGTTTCATCAGCTTTTGGATTCTGCACCAGCATTAGCATACACCTGAAGGTACTCATCTCCACCAAAACGTGCAGGGCCATGAATAATCAGCGCATCACAGACTTGCATGAAAGGCAACATTTGTCTCCGCGAGGAGCACAGAAGTCAATGCAGCGCTGATACACGCAGGCTTGCCTCCACCCATGCAGCCAGGCTGCAGTCACTGCGCTCAGGACCGAGCTGCTCCACGCTCACCCTTCTCCTTGCTCCCTCGCCATAGGCATTTCAGCAATGCCTATGGGATTCGAACAAACCAAATCCTGCCGCTTTGCTAAATCCCTACCCATTTGTCTTGCGTTTTAGAATTAAACTCCTGGAAACATAATTACATCCAATATAGATTTTAGGCATTTATTGGCAGATGTCGTCTCCCGCTTCGTTCCTGCTGCAAATTGGCACATCACAATCCTTAAGCGCATTTCCCTTCCTAACATTGCTTTTAGCTGGGGATGTCGGAGCCTGCCTTCCCTCCCAGGGCACGCAGCAGGACAGATAGGACAGAAGATGCACAAGCCATAAATCCTTCCTGATTCAAAGATCCAGCCCTGTTTAATTACCAGGCAACCACAAAGGAACAGCTCCTGAAATCCTCTAACTGAAGGGAATGCGCTAGAGCCACAAGGACAGGGGACACGTGGCATTTGGTGGGAGTGAGGAGGACCTGCAGGGACTGAAAGGGACAGCACCACTGTCCAGCAATCAGAAAGCCCACTGGGATTGTACTGTTGATGTTTCCTTACGTTATCAGGTTTTTAACAATTGCCAGTCCATCTGCAATGAGCTGGCAATGAAAATGCAAAGAATATGGTAAGTGGCCACCTGATTCCCCAAATGTCACCACTGATCTAACACCTGCCTGCCACACACTGCTGCACAGAGCATCATGAAACGAGAACACCCTGTATGAAATCCCATATTCTTGCTAATCCACACAACTACTGAAAAATAATACACTAGCTCACATGAACACAGAAAACACAAAATGCTCTCTTGAGTGAGATTGTCTATGGTTCATTTAAAGCCTTGACATTAAACAATACAGAGATGAGCAGAGGTCTGTACTGTTCGGGTGATCCCTGGTCAAGTAAAGATGGCTTTTCCAGGACATTTCAGTGTAACTCAGTCTAGCCTAGAAAGTTCAAAGTTTCAGCCTAGCTGCCATCCAGCTACACGTGTTCAAAGGAGCCACAGAGATGCTGAATTTGGACAGATGCAGAAAACTATACTGAATAAACCTGAAAGTGTCTCAGGACCTCAAACTTGCCCCTCAAACACGTTGGGAAATGTTTCAGTACTTTAAAGAGCAGGTTTAACGTGCATCCAGCATCCTGCTGCATCCCCAGAGAAAAGGATTTTCACAGCACACCTGATCTGCAAGCACAAAGACAACCCGAGATGGCTGCAAAAAATGAAGGGGCTCACAACTTGTGCAGAGGGAAAATGCTTTTCCTTGAAAGGGTTCAACCTCGCGAGCTCAGCGCTGAGCCGAGGCTTCCTTGCACCTCCGCCGTTCCCCCCGTTTAGTCTTGCTTCTAAACACCTTTCTGCTGCCATCGCTGCAATGCTCAGAGGTTAACAGGCTGGGCTCTGTTAGCCAGAATACAACGCTACCATCACCACCTCCAATTAATAATAAATCGTGACTCTAACTGCTTGGTTTAGAAGCTGAGTGCTAGCAATCTGACTGTAAATGAATGAAAAGGAAGAATCTTGTATTTCCATTGACTCTAGAACTGGGACCTTAGGCAAATAGCCTTCCCTCACACGAGTCCCACAAGACAATCCTGTACAAATTTTTGGCCAAGGACTTCCCAGTCTCTGGAAGATTCTGAGTGCATTTCCCTCCTGTCTGAGGTTCTTCTATCTGCCCCCATCACAAAACACAACACACTTCTGTATTGCTGAGAGCATCACCATTATTTGTACTTCTGCAATTTGTCACGTACAGGGGAAAAACTCGCTGTCGTATTAACTTATGGCACTTCCATAACTACTTGCCACAGCCAGCAAAAGATTACTTGAAAGAAATTACTCCAGGACACAAAAAAATGGCTTGCTTTTGCTCTGATAATTTTTCAACTTGCCTTCTCCGTAGAGGGGAGCAGGAGCACTGTCTTGGTATGCAAAGATGGAGCCCAAACCCGTCTGTGTTTATATACATCCCACTCCTCAGATGGGCAGGGTGCAAGCATGCATAATACATGTGGGTCAAGTTTGATTGCTTAGGAAGGAGGCAATAATGCTGGACTAATTATTTTCCTGACCTGACGGGTAATATTTTATTTAACTCCATGCTGGGGAAGCTAAACTAGCTGGCGGGAAAGAGAAATGTATTCTCAAAGGGATAATGCAAGTTTATGCAGCACCTTTGATTTTGCATACACCCGATGATTGAGATAATTTCAAAATATTATTTATTCATTATGTTTTTATTTGGGCTCAGAATGCGAAAGTTCAATTTTCCTGTTCCCCTCCCCATGCCTAATATTTGTTACAGTTGCATTTTTCAAACCATTTACTGTCTGGAGGGTAAGTAGAGTGACACTGCTCATAATGTGCAAATAAATGTGAAATAAGCTAGTCAGCTCAAGTGGAATGAATTACTGTCACTGGTAAAATAAGGCAAGAGGGAACGGCTGCCTTGGGAGCTAAAAAAGACTCTAGCAGGTACTGCTATTGAGCGACTGGAATAACACTTACTATGATTTATCAAAGACCACTTGAAAGCACTTCTGAGGCATTAAATAGGCATGAAAAGAGGCTTTAGTGGCAACGGGACTATGCCAGAACTGAGTGATTAGGAGACTCAAAAGCTTGACCCTAACACGCAGCCTATGAACAAGTGACGCCAAAAACCTTCAAAGCCTTGCGGAGGAGAGCGCAGCGCTCAGTCAGTTCCGAAGAGGAGGGATGACCACAAAGCTACTGGGCCCCCACTACAAAAAGGTGCGAGCCTAACTACAGAGAAAGGAGGAAAAAAACAGCCCGGGACTACTGCCACAGTCACACAGCAGACCGCCAGAAACAGCTTTGTGTAGGAATAATCATGGAAATAAAAGGAAAATACTTAAAAAAAAAATCCAGTTGCAATATTGCAGTGGTTTTACAACAGCAATTGGCTGCACCTGCAGTTTTCCCTGGTAGCCTGCAACTACAGCAGTGCCTCCATGGCATGGCACAGCATGGCATGGCACAGCATGGCATGGCACAGCATGGCATAGCACAGCATGGCATGGCTAAACGTGCCAAAACAAATGTTCCCAAAATGAACACTCGGGGGGGAAGGAAGAGA